>NC_069112.1:40935545-41236372 GCF_025612915.1 Magallana angulata
ATGGTTGTTTATTTCTAAAAGTAATATATTTTCTGCACTGAATTACTGATAGGATCTTGCAAAATTCAATTTATTTGAAGTGTAAGTATATACAGATATCGTGCCTTTTGTACAATTGCATCAACAGGGGTTATAAATATATTCACAGCTTGTATTAAAAAATATAATTTCATCATGTTTTTGTACTTTGTGAACCTGTCAATTTAAGATAATGTACGTGTAATATATACTCGTATATATCGCGATTAATCAAAACTGCACTGGACAAGTCATTTTTTCATAGCAGTTGTTTCAGATCAGTTCACGAATTGCAAAACAATGCATGGAATAATTAACTTTGTTTTCTATGTAATGCACTGGTCATTAAAACCATTAGCTTTATTTTACTTCTTTTACATCAATATTTAACGAAACTGCCAAAGAGAAATGTAAGTGTTATATCAAATTACTTCTTTATAGTATTGTTTCAAGGGCTATGATGGTAGCGAATGTTAAACCCTCATAAATGGGGTTTGGGAGGGTTTAGTGTCAAGAGTGGATGGGCATGTTTTTTTCCCCACAATCCTGGCTAACATGTTGATGTCCTTTCAAACGCTATTAAGAATATTTTGTTGCTGAAAAATAACACTCTGATATTGTATGAACTTTGCACAATTTAATGTATTTTTGTTATCCAACAGAATATTGGTCTTTAATTAGAAATATTTATCTTTTGACAATTGCCGATTTGCCCATAAAAACAAATGCACTACTTTTTACAGATTTGATCACCGTAACCATCGTATGAATTACTCTGCGTAATCCGTTCAATTTTATTAAAATGCAATGTACATTCAAATCATGCAACTTTAATACAAAATGCTTTATGTCGATACAAAAAACTCCATACTCTTTATATAATTCGGTATTTTGATTGAGCAGATGCACTTCCAGAAGCATTTTGCATCATCGGCCACGTCATCAGTGAATATTCAAGTTTCTTGATGACCACTAAGTCTGCGTTCATCGCCTTTTGATCGAAATCAATGGAGGCGTACCTGTCAAAAACCTCACCTGAACTGTAGGGGGATGTATCTTGTACTATTCTCATTCCAGCTCCGAAATCTCTCTCCATTTTCAAAGAAAAGAGACTGAACGCACGGAATGCACGGATTTTTGGTTTGATGTCAATGGCGTATCGTATTCCTTTAGGAACTGGGTAGCTGTAGATCATATAACTGACCGAATTATCAAGCGTCGTTGGCCTAGTGTTGATATTCAAAGGGAGGTAATCCAATTTAATCGAAAATAACAGCGATTCGTTTCCATAAACCAAATCGAGTCCAACGTCTTGGATAGCAGAACTGTTGAAAACTTGCACAGAGGCATGGTAAAGGTTATCGCTCCCTGCTTGTTTCTCAAATGGTCTGGCCACCAGATTTTCAGCTAATGGAACTATATTACATGTTTTAGAAGAAGAAAAAAATCAATGTAATTTGCTTATAATTGTATAATATGTGTTAATATTTAATTTCTTCAATATTTGGACATTTAAAGAAATTTTTCATTAACACCATAGTTTGTGTCAACATATTGTGCAACAAGTTTTCATTATTAAATAAAAGAATCGGAAATATAAGTGTTTCTTTTTATTTCCCTTGCAGTTTTTGATTGAAATACGTAAATCCTCCACTAACTCCGTAACGTAAATAAAATGTGTTAAGTTATTAAAGCATTTAAAAGTCATTAAATAATTACAAAACAAAATTCTGCCATTGAAGGTTTCTCCAGGTTCTGCTTTTATCTTGATTACAGCTGTGACAATGTAGTCGGCACCACCCGCGTAAAGAGGAAGTGCCTTTTTGATAGATTGGATACGAAACACACTTGGCGAATGTTTCCGTATAAGAGATGCCGATGTGTAACCCTGAAACAAAATAAAACAACTTATAAAATAGAACAGAAATTAAATTTCAAATTGATAAAGATGAACTTAAAAATATTGTAATCCCCAATAAGTATTTCGTAGTTTAGACTTTAATCCATATTTTGGTTTTCGGCATGAAGTATGGAGAGGATACCATGATTGCCGGTGTGGTGTTATAATGATTTAAAAATGGTTTTTGATTGTCGCAATGAAACAAAGAATTGTTAATGCTATACATGTAGGCTAACAATACTTTAAATATAAATCATTTGATTTGGTACTGATTGGAAGGAGTACAGAACATCCTTAACAAAATTCTTTATATTCAAAAGAACGTGTATTGCTAGCACAGGTAAAACTATTAGCATCATCAAATAGGATATCGTAATGTTTTTATTTGTAATGCATATCATTTTACGTTTTAAAACTAAATATGTCATGTGTACGACAAAATTACCTTAAGGATGTTAGATGCCAATAACACTGCCCAGAAGATTAAAACGTTCATCATTTCACGTGTACACTTCAGCAACACAGTATGTTGTGAAACGAATAATGCAAAGGCGATTTATATAGAATGCAATATACTATAGAAGAGCGTAACAGTAATGATTTTGTAATGCTGCTTTAAAACATCTGTCCCTTCTTTGACTAATAGCTTATCACTGAAAATGCTCTTCAAAGCATTCGTTGATTTATTATCAAATTAAATGCACTGTATGTGTCAATTAATGTTATCAATCTATAAATTATGGTGAACATATATGGGGCAGATGGTGATTTGAAATTAAGTAATCATGACAATTACTTGTACTCATTCAAATTTATGAAATAAAACTTATTGCCTGTCTACAAGTCCGTCCTTCCGTCCGTTCTACTGTGTGACCAGCCGACCATGATTACATACATTTTTTATTTTTGTTTTAATTTTAATCTAGATTGTAGGAGCTATTTAAATTAAGTTTAGTAAATATTAATGTACAGCCAATATCTGTTCTGTCGTAAAACATTTCGTTAGTTTCACTCAAATTTTTTGCTTATATGCAACATAAATTCTAACTTCATCCATTGCAAAAACTGTACTTATTCAACATGTGGGGAGATTAAAACAGTATTCATACATAACATATTTAAACTACCGATTATCCTTTTTTTGCGTTTAACACACTTGAGCTCCAAGTAAGATTTTTTGAAAAACTTTTATTTCGGCCACAGTCCTACTCTTTGCGAAGAGTTTCTCATAATCCTTGGCATGTATTGTTTTGAGTTAATCCTAACGTGAAAAAAAATTTATATGTGGGACTATTTTATTCCTATATAATTGTAACTAGCTCTTTCTGTACGGTGTAAAGATTTATGTGTAAATGTTAATAAGAATAAATGTATACATTTTCAAAGGGGACGCGTAATTCTAAACACTTTTATACCCCCGGATTTCTGAACTTACACGATAAGCTTCTCTCTATTTTAGCTTATCATGTTAAATAATGAAATAAAATATCGTCTATTTTTATTCACACCATAATTACTTTTATGCCTCCTCATTCTCCTATCTACACATTTAACAAACTCACAAATGTGTTGAAAATTTTATTGATAAGAATATGATTATATACTGATCAAAACACATAAACATTGATGTACATCATATCTAGTACATACCAATAATTGAAGTAGAACAAAAATCAAAATACTTTAACTGTAAAAACATATGTTAAAACCAACTGCAACATATTTAATATGTAGAGCAGAATATTATAAAAGGTAAACTAGCATTCAAACACATAAATAAATTATTTATAATACAAACTGATGGCAGAAGGTAGGGGACTTTAAAAATGATGTAGAAATGTGCACCGTCACAATTGTAGTTATAATTTAAGTGTGTCAAAACTTGTTTATCCTCGAGTTCACTTGACTAATTTGGAACGAAAGTGCGTCTTAAAATTCAGGTTTCACATCTTTATCATTTTTCTATGAATCTGGTCATCAGCTTATAACTTCGTATTAACTTCTTTTAACTTGAAACTGAACTTCCGGAGAGTCTCGAGGACAGATTCTCTAAGGGCTTCATATTTTGGGTCCTTTTCTTCTATCAAATATGATTCAAACATGTATGTAAAGTTGTAATATGTTTGATATATTAAACAATGTTTCAATAATATGTTGAATAAATAATTTTCGTACAGCAAGTCTAGAATTTCACAACTTACATGCAAAAGCTTCTCTATATCTTAGCTTATTATGTGAAATAACGAAGATAAATTATCGACTATTATTAATTATATCATAATTACGTAAAATATTAAAAACAGAAAAATATGCATAAAAACAATCGTAATATAGTTATGATTCAAGTGTGTCAATATAATAAGCTTTGGGGAAAGGGTGGAATCAAATGGATGGGACTGTAAAAAAAAAATCACACTCTGGTTTGGACCCTTTTGTTGTCAGTAAAATGTCAGTAATTCATGTTACGCCGAATATAATATTAGGGAGAACAAAAATATAATTCATTCAACTGACAAGCATTAATTCTTAAAGAGAATTTGTCATGTTTTGTTGGAATATTTCTTATTCTTTTTTAAAGGAAAGTTCTCGTAATACATTTTGAATAGGAAACCAGAATTTGAGTGTCAATAGTAGAGTTCTATGCAAGCTACAAAGCTCACAATTCTTTGTTATGTAAACAAGACTCGTGCCATGTTTTTGTTGACTGTTAAAAATATTCATTCGAAGATGAAAATAAATGACCGAAGTTATGATCATGCCCCTTTGAAATATATACATTTAAACCGTATGGAACAAAAGGAAGAAGCATGCTCAATCTTGTGTCTTTCAAAAACGCTATTCGCTAAACTACCACTTACGGTAGCTCTCCTCTTATATCTAAACATACGGGGAATGAGTTGTATTATCATAGACACACAGTGTACGGAAAAGAGTAAATTAAGAATACAAATGCAGTTGCCATACGCTGAATATTCTTAACTTATATAATGTGCTTAATGATAAAAAAAGATAAAAGTTCAAATACAAATTTATTCACACTTCTTTCTTTTGAAGATTGAGTTTTCATATAATAACTCAACAGAACAAAATAAGTGTCTCAATATATTAAAAAAACGAAAATATACAACACATTAAAAAAAAACTTATTCTGATGATCTAGAACAAAAGATATATTAGGATTTTAAGACGAGTCCAGGAGAAAGGTAAGACTTGCAATAAGAAACGCAATTAAAATCAGTACAATTTGAAGGTCTTCTGCTGGAAACAGTAGAACTTCAAATTTGCATTACAAAATTATACATCAAAGGATTTTTTTCGAATTTCTCTTTCTCAACACATGTAGTGTATCTCTAATAGGAATGTAAACAATTTTGTTTTAAACATATTTAAAAAGATTTTTTATACATATTTAATGTATATAGCCATTCATATATTGTTACAGAGACTCTGATTGCCTTTTGAACCCGTTACCTTTGGCATGTCTATCCAACACTCTAACGATGGAACTCAATGGTTAACCACTAGCCACAGCTTATGGAAATACCATATATACTCTACTCAATCACACTGGATCAAAAAAAGATGAATCAAAATCAACTGTGAATTTGAAAATTTGCCAGAAAGTATCAAAAATCGAATTTATGAAAGTTAATTGTAACAGTTTAAACCAAGCCTCTAGCATTCGTGTTGATATATGATGGCTATCCTATTTCCATATATTCGATATTGCACCCATTGTTGTGGAAAACATCAAAAGTGTCGTTATACACAGCTGGAACCATTTCCTTATTTTGCTGTTGTCTTGCGTTGTTTCTCGCTATTGATATCCTTTGTTTAAAAATATATGTTTCAAGGTAACAATCATTTGCAATAATGTATAGGAATGTAACAGCGCTTATAAAAAAAAATCCACATTCTATTTTCGAATCTTACCTTGTCAGTACAATATATAAGATCAGAACTCCAATGATGATAACCAAGAAACATACATGTACTACACCGATCAGGCCATATAGAGAAGAAATCGCCATGACTTTTTCGTTATCAACTGTTAGTGAAATAGAGGACATACGTAAAAAAAGAGAATCTGTAAAACAATATAATAATACTAAAGAGCAATGAAACATTTTTTTTAAATATATATTATTTGAAATAAGAATAATTTTAATTAAATTTGCATTACAACTTTTTTTTGGCCTCACAAAACCATTTATTTAATTGGTAAAATACATCTTTGAATATCTTACGAAGAAAATTATTTTGATGTAAAAAAAAAGAAAAAGATAATCAATAGCTTAAGGTAGTACAAAACAGATAGCGTAAATTTTCCCCATAATTCATTCTCATTAAAAATTGCACCAAATGTTAATCATATTGAACTGTATACGTATACAAAGTTTTTAAAAAATTCCACCATTAGTTTTCTCGTAATCCAGGTCTTAACTACGCCTTCCGACACCCTGTTTTGTCTTAATTTGCAAATAAACAACTTCATATATGTACTGCATTTAAATTACTATATTGTTAAAATATTGTGTTTCTCTGAAATTTCATAGCTCACCAATTGCAAAACATTCATGTGTTCGTGGGCCAAGTACACACGTATGGATCGCAACAGGTTCCCATGATGCCTTGCGAATTCCCACATCTACCTCGTTTGAATGGCATATGCGGTGATGTGTTTCAAACGCTTCAAGTCCGCTCAATGTCATTACCAATGAAATCAAAGCCAGAAGAAGGTTCATTGTGATACTCATTTATCTCAGGATTATGATCAAAAATATTTGGTCTCGCAAATGATGCTGAAATAAAGAACAGAAAACTCATACTATGTTGATCTATGTATTCGAAGTCTAATAAATGTTGTTTTTTTTTTGTTTTTTTTTTTTTTGGGGGGGGGGGGGCAATACCCTAGATTTTATCGCAAGTCAACACATTATTTAAATAATTTTGAAGATTTTGAGTTTAACTAAACATTTGAACGTAATAAGATGCGTATAGTAGAAGTTTATAGCTCGGTTTCTACTACTTTTTTAACATATTATTATAAACTAAGAGTTTCCAAACATTAAAAGACTATTTAAACGTCACTTATTTTCGATTCATTATTACTTACATTTCTATTTCACAATAGGCAATCCTTTATCTTCCTTGCAAGCGTTCTTTATTTATATAGGGAGAAAAAAAGGATGGTTTGTATAATAACCTCTAATTAATCTACAAAAACTGTAATTTGTTTAATAAAAAACAAAAGTACAAATGTACGTATCCTTAAAAGTTCAAGTATAAAGCAATGGGGAAAACCATCATTTTTTGTTTTTTTTCTTTTAGTTATTCTCTATTTCAACACCTTATTGCTCTCTGATGCAAATATCTTATGCACTTTTACCATTATCATCAAAAACTGATTCTATTTTCATATATTTATATCGAGTGCAACTGTGAAAAATAAAAAAAAAAAACATTTGCATTTGTGCAACATGTACAAGCTTTATCATTCTAAATTAAATTGAAAAAAAATCTGCATGCTGTGCTTAGTTTCTATTTCTTTCATACTTATTTTTCATCAATATGTGAAATGCATATTGGGAATAAACTTTGTTATATATAAACACTTTAAAAAATCATATTTGATAGTCTAAATTTTATTCTTAATTTGTTTTCTTAACTTGCATTCAGCATTTTTTTTTTGTGAAGTAGGACAAAGGAAAATGACGATAATCCGTCATTATTTATTTTTAGATTTTTCGTAGTCTGTCAATCATTTGTGGAATGTGGCTCGGTTTCAAAATCGTACAGTTATAGTGCACGAGAGGATCACCTGTTCAAAGTGTAATGGCACTCTGAAGAGGGGATTTATATAAATTATTAATAAGAAGTAAAGTTCTGGACACGTGTTAATGATTTTTTTTTTTATTTATTGCTTAAAGAAAAATAAAGTTTGTCAAATGATTTACGGACAAATGTGTAGCTTTTTTTTTTTTTTTTTTTTTTACTTTTTTGGCTTAATATATTTGCCTAGGATATATACTGGCTTAAAAATCAATAATATAATGATATGTTCAAACATTCTGATTATTTTTATTAAAGAATTTATATATATATATATATATATATATATATATATATATATATATATATATATATATATATATATATATATATATATATAATAAAAGAAAAAAAGCAACACTAACTGCAAAACATAAGCGCTTTCATTGTTAAAAATCTTCAGACACTGAGAAAATACTTTTGTGATTTGGATATATATATATATATATATATATATATATATATATATATATATATATATCTATATATATATATATATATATATATATATATATATATATATATATATATATATATATATATATATATATATATATATATATAAAAGCAGTGACGTTAACAATAGATCGATACAAACAAAATGAAGGAATAATTTAAGACAATGAAAGAATGTAAAACTGGAATTGCAATTGGTGCCGTGTACTAAGAACGCGGCGTTTTGTTTTCTTGCTTTACAAGTAATTTTTCTTACAAATTTTAATATTTTCAAGGTCTTTGCATCAGTTTCTCCTGCTGAAATATCGTTTATGGATAAATACTTCCTCATAATATTTGAACCTATTTTTTTTTTAAACTCAATTGCGTTAAAATTCACTCTGCTTTGCTCAATTCAGTGTGTACTAAGTATTTCATTTCAATTGAAATCGTTTCAATGCAATTTGATACTTAATCTTCACAAAAATAGGCAAAATATAGTGAATTGCATTAAACTATGATACTAAATACACTATCTAAAGAATTTGTACCTAAGTATGTTATAGGAAAGTTTGGGCAGATGCACTTTATAAACCAATAAACGTAAACATAAAGTCAAGTAACACCTTATAACCAACGTCAAAATCCAATGTATTCCGTATAACTTAATTTGTAGAACCAAATAATTCTTGAAGTAATATCTTTATTGTTTTCAATTGTAAACGATATCAAAGCAAAAAAGAACATATTAAAACGAAACAAGGAGAGGTTGCTATATAAACATTTTGTGTTTAGATGCTGGGCCAAAATAAACGTGCCATTATTATCAAACACTGATCATATGACTATTATCTTTGATGTGCTTACTCTATTATGACGTCATAATTAATTTGATTGTATGATGTCATTAACCGATTGTGGCGTCATTCAGGATTTGATAGATCTTTTTCCCGTACTTAACTACTCAAAAGTAGTCATTGTCACAACATAAATTGGGGGAAATTTAACACTTTTAATTTTAGAATTGTAAATGTGGTTAATATAATCAGATATATTATGATAATGATCTGTTCATGTTGATTGATAACTCAAAATAATGCATTACCTTTTCGATGGTTCAAGATTTTGTCACTAAAAGTCATAATTTCAGAAAAAACCGGTAGGGGTGATTCCTATTGTAGTATATCTCTTGAATGCCAAGAAAGTTGCTGATTTATGCAATATTTTGATTAAATTATGATATTGCTATGTAAAGAAACTAGTCTTGTAAATAATTTTGAAATTTGTTTCCATTCGTAAAATTAAAGATATAATTTTTAAATAGATTCCATAAAAAAAATAATTATTGCAGAAAATTGAAATTGTTAATTAAATTTATATTGCAAGAAAAGGGATATAATTTCTTTCAAAAGATTTATCTGTAGTGGTCATCACTGTAGATATGTTTAAAAAGCAAATAAAAAAAAAACAAAATAAAAAAAAAAAAAAAAAAACCGAAAAAAGCATTGACAAATAATTTTACACTGCAACGTCCTCTTCCCCCTTAACTCCTAACTCCTATCAGAAGACCCGTTCTTGTGTCCAGGCATGTGCTTTTTGTGGCGAATTTCAAAACCAGCATCATTCATGAAAATGAGCTGAACACGATTTGCTGCATTAGCAAACACACCCTCTTCTGCATGATACCACTAAGGAATATCTCTCTCCACAAATTTGATCTGACTGACTCAGGGGACATGAACAATACTGACGACATTCCGTTTTTGATACCTGTAAAATCAATACACATCTACATATTTACGCGAATCCAGAAAAAAATATATGTATGTATGTTGGTATATATCATTTGATATGTTTTGATTTACGTAAAATTACTGTTCAATCATTTTACATGTAGATCTTGGAGATGATATTCAAATGATCTGCTCAGGTATTCATTGCCCATAAAATAATTGGTTCCATTTGCAATGCTTAAACAAAGAAGACGATGGTATTCCAGATGAGGAGTTTTACTGTTCAGATGACTGTAGAATGCACACTTTATATAAATACTGCAGCTGCCATGTAAATATGAACCAATGGGGGGGGGGGGGGGGTTGTGACAATCAGCAATGCAAGACTGAATGTTTCATTTAAAATTAGATGGCAAGATGCCCAACGTTCATCAACTGTTTATAACTGTAATATGTTTTAACTGAAACAGTTCTGTTTCGTCAGCTATTTAGAATTTGTAAGCTGTTTCATTATGTAGCATTATTGAAAATTCAACTCTCTTTTAATATTACAATTAAAGATGGGGAATGATTCTGTTGTAAAGAATGTTATATAGCAAGTTCTAAGAAATCAGAGCCACAGGAGGATGGCGATAAAAATTATGTCCCAGCACTGATGTTTGTTGGACTAACGTACCTTGTTCGCCATGATGCTGTACGGGATAATGATTGACAGGCCATGATGTCACATTGGAAACTGGACATGATCTTTTTCCACAACAATCATCATCCCAATCTGTTCTACTTGGACATCGACTGTATGCAAGTATTGTAATATATTTTTAACTTGTATAAGGTTTTTATCTAATATTGTGTGTATAATTTTGTAATTTATATAGTCATGCCTATGCATCATACAAACGCTAATCATCTATTATAAACTCTAAGGGGTGTCGAGCTGGCCACCAGAAAGTCTTGCTATGGATAATAGGTGGAATAGAACAATGAATCTGGCTGATGGTCCTGGTAGAAATTTGGAGTGTGACATCGTTCCCTGAACTCTTGAACAAAGAGTTCAGGGGTATTTGAATAGACCCATTTCTCTATAAAGCAATCTTTTGCATAAAACAAATTGTACATGTTTAAAGCTTTTTCTTTTCTTTTTTTAATAGATCACCTGAAGGAATTTGGATGAGGCAGCAAAGTTTGATATCCTTGTTTTGCAGCTAACTATGTCAGAGGCATATTTTTTTAAGTTTTAGATGATCTTTAACGAAAATGAATGCATTTCCCGCCCAAATCATCAAATCCTAATTCATACTGATCGCATCCTACTTGTGTACTCGTGGTTTCCTAATTGATTTCCGACAGGTCAAAGAACAGCCTCGCCAACAATTCATGTTAGATCACTGCTTTATTATCAAAATCGGTGCAATAATTCAAATAAACAATGATACAAATATTTAGAGTAATATTTGAGCTCGTTCATCTTCTGATCGGCCATTTCCGCCCCCTTGTTGAAAGGTACATTTTCTGTACAAACAGTAGTACGTTATATAATACACAAACGTTTACCTGAGGAATAAAAATGGTGAGCAAAAATTTTGTCAAGTTGTCAGTTGTTAGTTGACAAGTTTAAAACGAGATACAGGAATCCCAAATGTTATGTAAATAATGCTTGTTTACACTATGAAAAAAAAGAGTTGACAAATATGCAATGTCAAAACATTGAGGTTACAAAATGTAAATTACGACATGTTAACTCGAATTTTCTCATAGAGCAGACTGGAAATCGCCATATCAAAGCTACGGATCATTATAAATAATATGTTCTACGGTGCGACCGTTGGGGCGAGCACAGCATGTGATCAAACAATGAATTATAATAAATTAATAAAATAAAATTAACAACGTGAAATTTGAATGCAAAAAAATAAAACATACCTATTTTTCAGTAAATTTTCATTATTCATAGTTTATAATATTTGTTATAATTTATTTATTTATATGTAGAACAATAGTTTAATCTCAGATACAATGTTGTTAAATAATAAAGATTTTAATATATAAATATTCATTGCACTGCATCTTCTCTTTAAAAGTGATTGTGATTATGATTGATTGATTGATTGATTTCCCCCTTTTTTTTGCAGTAGACATTTTGTCTTAAACTTACATATAAAACTTGACTCATCATAGAGCTCCCCCCATGCTAAAAATTTTTTCATTTTTGTCAATTTATACATAGAAAATCGACTTACCATGGATTTTCCCCTCCACTTAAAAAAAAATAATTAATGTTTAATTTTATTTTTAATTTACGCTTAAAAATATTTGCTTATCATGTTAAAAGAACATGGTGTTGTCCCCCCCCCCCCCCCCCGCATGTAATAAATGGAAGTGAAAATAAAGAAACCATTGAACTGCTAAAGAGCTGAAGGATAAGAAATTTCATGATTTATTTTTCTTTTTGCTTGCAAAGATTTTTTGGATGAGGCTGCCATCCACCCACCCACCCCCTTTAAAAAAAGGCGCTGCTACGTATAACGTTACGTTTCAGGAAATTACCGTAATTATAGTAAATAAAATATTTGTGAGCATTCATCCAAATTAGTGCAATTTACAACTGTTTCCTGTATCTGAAGAAATGTCCTTATTCGTCAGCTGTTCTTTATCTTAGCCTTTGCAAGATTTTAAGAGAATTTTGGTCATTTCAGCAGATTTACAATAACTTCAGTTAGAGTAATTTCCCCTTATCAGTGCTTATTGTGACGTCAAAGCTGACGTTGGTTAAGTGTCGTCTTACTCTTTAAAACTCCCCTGAGAAATAAAAGTATGCGAAGTATACTGTTTTATTTACTTAAAAAGCATGATGTTCTTAAAATTACACATCTTATAAGCTTTTCAAAGGTTTTACTTTGATTCTCGGGAGAACGTGATGTTGGAACGTGAGGTTGGAAACCATTGGTACTATGAATTGTGGGTCAAAATTTACTGACTCCGAAAAAATATATCGAATCAATGTGTAAATGTTTGTGACGTC
This sequence comes from Magallana angulata, assembly GCF_025612915.1. NCBI lineage: Eukaryota > Metazoa > Mollusca > Bivalvia > Ostreida > Ostreidae > Magallana > Magallana angulata. Next base: position 40,948,486 of record NC_069112.1, read on the forward strand.
ACACGATTATTTTTTATTGAAAGTGTACTGAGGTGAACTTTAGAGGTAACATTGACTGTATGTCGCTTACATCGTTATTGTTTTTACTGTCTAAATTTGTCTTGCTGATTCTCGTGAGAGTGTGAAGTGATAAAAATTGCCATGATTACAGGGAACTACTGGGACGATTAAAACGATGCATTACTGGTCCGATTTACTGACGCCAAAAAAATCCGTTGAATGAATGTGCAACTAATCCGAATTTTCTATTCACACACGCCTTGCCGGTAAAGCTCGCTTCGCGCCGGCGCTGCGCGCCGGCGAGCTGCGCTCGCTATAAACCTGATATATGGAACTTAAATTTGACTTCACTAATTCCTTACACGCGCAATATATATCACTGGATAAAGAGTTTATTATATAAATAGTGCCTGTTTGGGAGGGTAACAGTTGAAATTGACACCCCTCAAAAACCATTGTCAACCGACGCGAAGCGGAGGTTGACAATGGTTTTCAAGGGGTGTCAATTTCAACTGTTATCCTCCCAAACAGGCACTATTTATTTTGTTATACTGAATGTCTTTTTTAAAATTTTTAAGAACATTTTACTGCTTTTATATAGGAATAACGTGAATTCTACAGCGAACCGTACGCGCATAATTTTCGCGCATGTAACATTTTTTTAATGTTACCCGTTGCCAAGTGCGTTGCTAACGCTTAGGGTAATAGTAAATATTATTAACTGCGTCTTAACCAATCAGATTTCAGTATTTAACATTAAAGTATAACAAAAAACTATATTTCTAAAGTTTAACACGCTTATAAAATACAAATATTTAATAACGGTATTTATGGTATATCGTATTTATTCGAGAACTAAATAATGAAAACATCTGTTTCATCAAAAGCTTAAAATTGAAAATTTAATGTTAAAATCAAGTTGCAATGGAATGAAACAACCTTTTGTTTACATAATTCTGAAACTTACATGCATAAGGATTTAATTACTGTCTCCCAGGATATCATTGCTGACCATCATTCAGAAAAAAAATGACATGCATATTTTTTATACTCCTACGCAATTAGTTGCAGCACTTGCTGCGATAATTTGGTTCTTTACCTTGCAGGCTAAAACACATGTGCATCTGAAACCATATGTGGCTAGAAAAAGATGTGCAACTTGAGTCATGAAAACCTTTTATGACAAACTATATCAAATCAATATGCAATGTAATATTTGTATCAAAAATTGATATGATAACAAAAGTAAATGGTTATGCTCTTTTTATTGTATTTACAAATATTCAAAATATAATTATTCATTATGGAAACACGTTAAATGATAAACATTTGTACAAAATAACGCTTTTTAAGAAACTGCAGCTCTCTAAAACGTGTTTCTCTTAAATTTAAAATGCACTTTTAACAAAACAACAAACAAACATTCATGACAGTTAGGTTTATTTAAACGTTTTACGGTTCTATCATAAGATTTATTTTCATTGTTACTTTTTTGACATTCAACATCCTGAATGTATATAAAAAAAACCCGAAGAATGAACTCCAAGCATCAGTCATGCTGATTTAATTTAAGATTTTTACCTAGTTTGTCAATCACTTGCGGAATGGAGCTCCTTTTGCTGAATCATATAACTACAGTACACAGGGAAAGAAAATTAGAAGAGCATCTGTTTAAAGTGTATGAGCACTCTATTCAAGGCATTTTTTTCACCAAAAAGTACACAATGACAAAGATAAAATCGCATCTTCAAAAAATGACAATACAACTGGGCCGTATAATCCTTATTTATAAAAGAACTTTATTTTGTGATTCCAGCGTTTTTTAATCGTATTACGAAATACTGAATCATGAGCGCCGATATTTGTTAAATGTTCCTATTGTTCTAAAATGTGAAAAAAAACTAAGAAAAAACCGCGAGTAGAGCCTTTCTCAAATTCACATGGACGTTTTTATTAAGAATCTACAGTAGGTCTTCATAAGTGCACTAATTAAGACTGAACTTAACAAATTTCCCTTTTTCAATGTCGTTTAAGCTTTGTAAATAAAATATGAATTGGTTTTGTATACTACTTGGTCATTTCCATAGTTAGTTAGTATGGTGGTTTGGTAAATTGGTAGATATGGCATACTGACTTTAAAATCAGTTAAATGAGAATATTTTTGTGTATTGATGTACCTTAAACTGTTTTTAATATATATTGAACTTTTCGACTTTACCATTGTAGGTAAGAAAAATCCTCAGCTCTGCTGATTAAAAAAAAAATTCTTAAACAGATTAAGAAACGAATTCATAATTTCAAGAAGAAAATGCATATTAAATTTCAGTTATATATTGCGCATGTCATAATTCATAATTCCAGGATAAATTAAACTTCGAATTTCTTGTTAGCATATATCTATCACTCAAGGAAACTTATAAAAGTGAAGTTGTCTTTGTAATGCTTATATTCATAAAACATATTGCATTTTCAGAGTTAAAACAAAATTCAGTTGACTCATCATCACCTTACTGTTGTATGCAAATAAACATCAACATGTATTAATATTCGCATTTATGGACTGTATTTTTGATAATTTAATGAATTCTTTTTTTTATACTATTAACGTTGTGCCTAGCTTTTTTTCCATATCATATCAGAACTATTTTTTTTTCTTATTATCTGATAAAACTGATTATACATTTGCAAAATTTCGTACTAATTATCTGGGATTTGAACATGGTCATTGTAACAGTTACTTGTAATATCTGAACCCCTCCACAACATGATATTATGCATTTACATTTTGTCTATCAACTTGTTAGGAATGTATAGAAGGTTTTTATTCAATGGGTTTGATTTTCTTTCTAAGTACTGACTTGTTCATTTTTTATTTGTTGTTGTTTGATCAATAAAAGTACTTTACTTGTTTATTTCAAGTTCGAATAATTCTGTTCAGAAATGTTTACAAAAAATAGTCGAAAGAAAGAGTATAAGTTATTTAATCCATACGAAATTAAAATTCCTAAAAGGGGGGGGGGGGTCATGCAACCCAAACGAAGGGGGGCTTTTTCATGCTATAAGGTTTAAGGAGAATTCTTTTTTAGGGAAATGCTGGTAAATACGAGATTGCATTGACAAGTCGTTAACTCCTTTTATCAAACTTTGTTCAAGTATATTGACCAGGTTGAAAGTGTACAGTTTAAAGTCTAATGATAATTTTTTTTAATTTAGCCTCTGAATCATTATTTTGATGAGGTTTCAGTTTTATGGTAGTTCATTTAATTATTGGTTGTTTATTTCTAAAAGTAATATATTTTCTGCACTGAATTACTGATAGGATCTTGCAAAATTCAATTTATTTGAATTGTAAGTATATACTGATATCGTTCCTTTTGTACAATTGCATCAACAGGGGTCATGAATATATTCACAGCTTGTATTAAAAAATAAAATTTCATCATGTTTTTGTACTTCGTGAACCTGTCAATTTAAGATAATGTACGTGTAATATATACTTGTATATATTGCGATTAATCAAAACTGCACTGGACAAGTCATTTTTTCATAGCAGTTGTTTCAGATCAGTTCACGAATTGCATAACAATGCATGGAATAATTAACTTTGTTTTCTATGTAATGCACTGGTCATTAAAACCATTAGCTTTATTTTACTCTTTTACATCAATATTTAACGAAACTGCCAAGGAGAAATGTAAGAGTTATATTAAACAACTTCTTTATAGTGTTGTTTCAAGGGCTATGATGGTAGCGAATGGTAAACCCTCATAAATGGGGTTTGGGAGGGTTTAGTGTCAAGAGTGGATAGGTATGTTTTTTTTTTACAATTCTGCCTAACATTTGATGTCCTTTCAGACGCTATGATAAATATTTTGTTGCTGAAAAAAAAACACTCTGATATTGTATGAACTTTGCAAAATTTAATGTATTATTTTATCCAACAGACCTGGTCTTTAATCAGAAATATTTGTCTACTGACAATTGATGATTTGCTCAAAGAAACACATGCAGTACTTTTCACAGATTTGATCACCATAACCATCGTATCAATTACTCTGCGTAATCCGTTCAATTTTATTAAAAATGCAATATACATTCAAATCATGCAACTTTAATACAAAATGCTTAATGTCGATACAAAAAACTTCATACTCTTTATATAATTCGGTATTTTGATTGAGCTGATGCATTTCCGGAAGCATTTTGCATCATCGGCCACGTCATCAGTGAATACTCAAGTTTCTTGATGACCACTAAGTCTGCGTTCATCGCCTTCTGATCGAAATCAATGGAGGCGTACCTGTCAAAAACCTCACCTGAACTGTAGGGAGATGTATCTTGTACTTTTCTCATTCCAGCACCGAAATCTCTCTCCATTGTCAAAGAAAAGAAACTGAACGCACGAAATGCGCGGATTTTTGGTTGGATGTCAACGGCGTATCGTATTCCTTGAGGAACGGGGTAACTATAAATCATGTAGCTGAGCGAGGTATCAAAGGTCGTTGGCTTAGTGTTGATATTCAAAGGGAGGTAATCCAATTTAATCGAAAATAACAGCGTTTCGTTTCCATAAACCAAATCAAGTCCAACGTCTTGGATAGAAGAACTGTTGAAAACTTGCACAGAGGCATGGTAAAGATTATCGCTCCCTGCTTGTTTCTCAAATGGTCTGGCCATAAGGTTTTCAGCCATTGGAATTAAATAACATGTATTAGAAGAAAAGAATTCAATGTAATTTGCTTATCATTCTATAATATGTGTTAATATTTAATTTCTCCAATATTTGGACATTCAAAGAATTTTTCATTAACATTATGGTCCGTGTCAACATATTGGGCCAATAGCTTTCATTATTAAATAAAGTTTTGCTGGTTAACTAAGGTTTTTTGGATATACGTGTCTTAAAGAATCGGAAATGTAAGTGTTTATTTATATTTTCTTGCAGTTCTTGATTGAAATACGTATATCCTCCACTAATTCCGTAACGTAAATAAAATTTCTAAAGTTTAAAAAGCAGCTCAAAGTCATTGAATAATTACAAAACAAAATTCTGCCATTGAAGGTTTCTCCAGGTTCTGCTATTATCTTGATCACAGCTGTGACAATGAAGTCGGCACCACCCGCGTAAAGAGGAAGTGCTTTTTTTGATAGATTGGATACGAAACGCACTTGGCGAGTGTTTCCGTATAAAAGAAGCCGATGTGTAACTCTGAAACAAAAGAAAACATATACTAAAATAGAAACGAAATTTTATTTTAAATTGATATAAATCAACTTAAAAATATGGTATTCTCCAATAGTTCGTTGTTTAGACTTTAATTCATGTTTGCCTTTTCGGTGTGGAGTATGGAGAAGATATCATGATTGCCCGTGTTATAATGATTTAAAATGGTTTTTGATTGTCGCAATGAAACAAAGACTTGTTAATGTTATACATGTAGGATAACATACTTTTAATATAAATCATTTGATTTGGCACTGACTGGAAGGAGTACAGAACATCCTTAACAACATTCTTTATATTTAGAAGTAAATACCTAAGAATGTGTATTGTTAGCACATGCACAACTATTAGCAACCTCAAATGGGATATCGTAATGTTTTGATTTGTAATGCATATCACTTTACGTTTTAAAACTAAAAATTTCATGTGTACGACAAACTTACCTTATGGATAGTAGCTGCCAATAACACTGCCCAGAAGATTAAAACTTTCATCACTGCATGTGTACACTTCAGCAACAAAGTATATTGTGAAAATAATAATGTAAAGGAGATTTATATAGACTGCGATATACTATAGAAGAGCGTAACAGTATTGATTTTGTAATGCTGCTTTAAAACATCTGCCCATTCGTTGACTAATAGCTTATCACTGAAAATGCTCTTCAACGCATTCGTTATCAAATTGAATGCACTGTATGTGTCACTTAATGTTATCAATCTATAAATTATGGTGAACATATATGGGGCATATGGTGATTTGAAAGCAAGTAATCATGACAATTACATGTACTCATTAAAATTTATGAAATAAAACTTATTGCCAGTCTACAAGTCCGTCCTTCCGTCCGTTCCACTATGTGACCAGCCGTCCATGATTACATACATTTTTTTTTTCAATCTAGATTGTAGGAGCTATTCTTAATTTTAGTCCAGTAAATATTAATGTACAGTCAATATATGTACTGTCGTAGAACATTTCGTTAGTTTCACTCACATTTTTTGCATATATGCAACATTAATTTTAATCTCATCCATTGCGAAAACGGTACTCATTGAACATGTAGGGAGATTAAAACGGTATTCATACATAACATATATCTAAACTACCGATTATCCTTTTTTTGCGTTTAACACAATTGAGCTTCAAGTAAGATTTTTGGAAGAACTTTTTTTGGTCTCAGTCCACCTGTTTGCCGTCCATTTGTACACTCTTTACCTTTTAGATTTATTCGTCAGAAGCACAAAGTCAAATTAAATCAACCTTGGGATGAAACATGTCTATGTCAAGGGGATTCTAGTCTATTAAAATAAAAGGCTATGCCTCTTTCAACGGGAAAGAAAAAGAAATTATTACATTTTTTTATTTGTTAGCATTTCTCAAAACTCTCCCCAAAACTACTGTAGCTTGCGTATAAACATTCTCAGGAAGGGTAAATACAAGTATATTCAAATCATGGCTGATGAAGGTAGGGTTGAGCCTGAACGGGGTAGGGGGTGACGGGCCATTTTAACCTAGAAATGTAAAATACATTAAGGTAGTGTAGTTTTAAGCTTGTTTAAATTATATTCTTCGGGGATAGGTTAGGTCCTCATTGTGAAAGGTGGGTACATTGTATAACGGAAGAAGATACATGCTTTTTTTAAAAATTTTCTTTTCAATAACCAATTTACAGGAAAGGCCAAAACTTGGTTTGAAGCATTCTTTGGTGGTGTAAATTTACGTTTGTTCAAGTCATAATCTCATGGATTTGAGCCACCTTTGTTTTTGTTTGTTTGGTTTTTTTTTGGGGGGGGGGGGGAGGGGGGGGGGTGACATTTGTATAAATTTCAAACCTTTTTGAACATGCACCCTAGTTTATTCCACAAAATATTCATTTAATGAGTCGTAACCAAGGCATTGTGTTAAAATACGCGTTTGAATTTGCCTGCCATTTTGTCAGAAATCGCACTCGGAATGTCTCGGATTTTATCGTTAACATGACGACCATAGGCAGCGAATTTTCAACCGTGATGTTAAAAGTGGCAGTGATTTCGTTGCAGAAACAGTTAACGTGGTAATATAGGATTATAAAAGAGCAACATTGAAGGCATTTGAGACCAATCATATGAAAATTTCGGCGAGATACAGCGCGATACAATTTTTTTTATTTGCTTCGAAGCGAGTATATGGGACGAATTCTATCGTTAAACCGGGTCTGTAGGACATCTATAATTTTAGCGATAGAACATTCAATGTAAGAAAAAAAACTGTCAGTTGGTTGGAAGCATCTTCAGATATGGAAAATTTATGTTTAATCAATCATGACCTCCGGGGTTTGGTGAGATCATAATGAGAGTTCAAACTAGCTTTAACTCAGAATTATTGAATTTTTTCAAATTTTCGTTTCAAAATTCATTTTCCATAAAAGCTGTTACTTGTGTGTCATGTGTGGAAACATTAATATAAATGGCAAATTCAAGATTGTTTTACATAAGAGCTTCTTAAGTAGATTATGGCTCAAAAGGAGGGGGTTGGTGGAGAGGGGCTTGTTAACTTCGAACTTTTATGTAGGAATGTAAAGAAAGCAATCTTAATTTTTTCTTTAAAGCTATACACGCTATATTTTGCGTCAATTTTGAATAAAGGGGAACATGTATGTGTTTTATTACTAATAAAAGTTACCTTTATGCTGTTAATTATGATGCTCAATTCGATCAGGTAACAAATATATCAAATATTAAACAATAAAAAATATTTATTTTCCTGCCAGGAAAGTAATGCCTCGTCGTGAATATCAATCTATCACGTGATATCGACAGCTAAATTTAGTCTATCTATCATGGAGTGTAATTGGAGTAACTGTTATATATTCATAAATATACATTTCCCTTTGTACAAGACAATAATTCACTTCAGTTATAATTGCTTAATTATTTTATTAACTCTTACACCTCACCTTTGATTTAATTGACTCACTCATATTGAAGTTTTACTCTATGACATATGTCACTCGTGCTTAAGTGCTAATTTCTATTGTTTTCAATTCTTATTTATATTGTGTTATACACCAATGTCGAGAGAGAGGAATTAGGTTTCGGATTGTTCGGGTGTTGTTTTTTGATTCCAGAAATCACCCATACCGACCTAAAGTTCAAATAAAGTGCTTTTTACTATCTAAAGCATTTTAGTTTTATTGTCGCCGGATATATAGAAACACCTTATTTTCCCCGGTGATAGTTTGGTGGAGAAACCGGGTATTTTACCCGGGACTGCTACATATACTTTGTAGCAGCTAGATCCTGCGTACCAGCAACCGAGCGAGTTTCCAAGAGCATCAACAAACGACGATAATGCAACCCAAGAGCAGAAGATTCGACCGCCTTTTACGACCATATACCAACGTCGCTGCTTTTCGAGTTTTGGACATCCCAGGACTTGCACGGACATACTATACGCCTGGATTCCATGCAGCATGTAACAAGAGATGGATGACGTCACCCTGTGAACACTTGTTCTCGATCTGTGTGTTTCGTGGGTGGATTTCTTTGCCATTATGCTAATATGTTCTTTTAGGCGACCGATTTATTGCATTCGAATCCTAGGAAAATTTTCCTGGTGTGGCGACCGACGACAAAGGTTCGTTTTAAATATGGATCAGCCCAGAATGCCGTGTTGCAGTTGTGGATCTCCGCAATGTAGAACACATTTTGCATATTCCGGCCAACGAGGCTGAGATACAGACCGCACATTCCCTACAAATCATTCCGGTGATCTTCTAGACGAGGTTGTCTCATTTTTAGCAGCGCGAGGGAATTATCGTGGAGTGAAATTTGAGTAACTGTTATCTATTCATAAATATACATTTCCCTTTGTACAAGACAATAATTCACTTCAGTTATAATTGCTTAATTATTTTATTAACTCTTACACCTCACCTTTGATTTAATTGACTCACTCATATTGAAGTTTTACTCTATGACATATGTCACTCGTGCTTAAGTGCTAATTTCTATTGTTTTCAATTCTTATTTATATTGTGTTATACACCAATGTCGAGAGAGAAGAATTAGGTTTCGGATTGTTCGGGTTTTGTTTTTGGATTCCAGAAATCACCCATACCGACCTAAAGTTCAAATAAAGTGCTTTTTACCATCTAAAGCATTTTAGTTTTATTGTCGCCGGATATATAGAAACACCTTATTTTCCCCGGTCATATATCTAACACAACTGGTGAAGGGTCAACATCTTCATTATTGTGATAGTTTTACAAAGGAAAGGATATTTTCAGTAAAGAATAAATTTGTCCGATGTACGAGTACAAACAAAAGAAAAAAATACAAGCCTGTAAGTAGATATGAGTACTTCCTTTAAAAAAATGACGTAGACCTGTGTTTTCCCCTATGTGCTATTTATAGATTCTATAAGTGTTAATGCAGAAGTAAGGGTATCGTGAATGACAAACGTATTTTACTCATTATACATGTATGTATTTCAAATTAACAACTGTTAAGCATATTAAAAATCAAGTTGGATATTCAATTAGGCTAACAATAACGACCACCTAGTTCTCCGCGGACATGCCAAATGAGGTCGGTTTCGCTCTTCCTTCATCAATATTCATGAAAAGGTATATTTTCCTGGCAGGAAAATAAAGAATTAAAAAGCTATATCTTTGTAACGAGATGGAATTCACCATTGTAATTTACAGATTAAGTATAACTTTTATAAGTAGACTAACACATGCGTTTTCACTGTCACTCAAAATTGACGTAAATTATAGCGTGTATAGCTTTAAAAAAATTGAAATCTCGCATTTCACCGCATGCACATGGTAATGTAGTCTCCATTTAGGTATGTCAAAAAATGTGAGCTTTAGGAATAGGGTGAAACATATGGGGAGGGGGGGGGGGGGGTTGTTGTTAAAAGGGACGAATTTAATTTACTATTAAAACCTCAATTTTAATAATATGGGGTACATGTTCTGGTATATGCGGGAATATGTAAAACTTTTATGCAAGCATCTTAGCGCATTGTTGATTCTCAGATGTTTAGACTGTGGCATGTAGACATTTTTATGGCCCCAAAGAGGGTTCAAAGTTTAATGAAGGTTTATATAATAAATCCCTGTCAAATATTGTCTAAAATTTACTTTAAAATTGCAATTATCCATTATTATATGTGATATGAATATGGAGATAGCCAGTTACAAGAGTTGGGTCAATGATAAATATATCTAGAGAGAGAAATATTTGTTTTTTGCATCATTTTTTTGTCTTGACTTTTTGTACATGACACTTCATAGCAGACTTAACCCATATTGCTATTGTCGTTCAGTTGGCAACTGGGCGATGATATCAAACACGATTTTTTCTGCAAAATTCGCCACCTTTATTCATAAATGAATCAGCAGACAATTATTCTATTGTTTAAATATTCCTAGTACACACACACACACACACACAAATATAAATATATATATATATATATATATATATAAAGAGAGAGAGAGAGCATGCACGTAGCATCATTGGGCCCCCCCCCCCCCCCCCCCCCCCCCGACACACACTTTTTCTCGCATCAACTGATTTTTAAAAAATTACATATAAAAAATTGAGTAATCATGGAGTTCCCCACCACCCCCGACTTTTTTGTAATGAAAAAAAAAACCAGAAGTTAGGAGTGAATATGAAGTTATAGACTACGCCAGTCTTCCCCGCCCCCTTCCCATACGGATTAGGATTTTGAAGATTTTAGAAAAGTCAAAGTTTCCCTCCTTTTTTTTTTTGCTTGCCAAGGATTTTTGGATGAGTCTGCCTCCCCCCCCTTAAAACGGTGCTACGTGCCTGGAGAGAGAGAGAGGGGGGGGGGGGGCAAGCTTTACGCAATTAGAAAAAACATAATCAGTATGACTTAAAAAAAATGAACGACACTTTAATTTTAATACATGTTCAAATGACAAACACTAAGCGTTACAGCATGGCCATTCATTACTACAAATACAACAATGTTACGCATGCATGAGTAAATGACGTATTCATGTTAGAAGAGAAATGCACAATAAACAAAAACAAAAAAATAAATATTTCAACTACAATAAACGGCTTCTGAAAACCATCGATCATGAGACCGTACTGTTTTAGTATGGTATATTTATTTCGGCGATGAAGAAAGTTATTGTAGTTGCTCCATCCCACATTCTGTCCTGGTTCTTCTTCTCTGATTTCTTCTCTGGTTTCTTCTGTTTTCATTTCTGCAAGTGTTTCTTTGACTTGTCACGGGTGGTGGATTCCTTTTACCCCTACGATAGAGATTACGGAATGCAGCTGCAACTCTTTCATTGTTCAGACAAAGTGAAAGACCTCCTCTTTTGAACTGAGTTTTCTGTTGGTAAAATAAATGATGTAAACAAAAAAGAAGAAATGTACATGTACGCTCTGGGTTAATATTTATGGTTGATAAGTTCTCATGGATTGTGTAAAATGACAATGATAATATACTTAATTAATGCCCAATGAATCTATCAATACAAAGTGTAACAATATATTTTACGGCGATAACCCTTTTTGTAAATCAACTGAACAACAAAGTCCATGTGTATTGGAACATTGGATATTAATAAAACCATTATACTTAATAAAAGGGAAAAAACCTCTTTCTTCTATTTTGTTAAAAACCTAAATCTTTACATAATATTTCTTTTGATAGGTGAAAGTTAAAAAATGATAATTTCACCACTAAATTATCTGCACAATATAGGCTACAGCCGAAGCTTTCCGTAATACACTTATTTTAAATGCAAAGTTTAACATTTTCTCAAATCAAGGGATAAAGATCCCAATTAAAATCAATTAAGGGAAGGATTTCTATTAATAAATAGATGTAATGATTTAATATTTCAGGATTCATAGGTCTTTTTTATACAAACGTACGCGAGTATATTACATTATATGAAGATGAAAGCCTTTTAAAAAAAATTGTGATTGAGTAAGTGTGACAAGTCTAAAAATTATATATACGTATACTTTTTTTGAAAATAACTGTATATGTTATTTTGGTTTTGTTCTCCTAAATAATTAAAATTATACATCTCTATTTAGGTCTCCAATACATGTCCATGGTACACCTCGGGTACTAGCAACTGCCCACTTGGAATGATCCACATTCGTGTGGAATGCAAGTTCATTGTCAAAACGAACATGTTTTACACCTTCCACCTATTGAAATAATGTCAATTAAAAAGAAAAGGAAAATGATATATTGAATATGAAAAAAGTATCACTTGTTGCATTGCATGTCATTACTAAATCAGAACAATCAAATAAGATGTCTTGTTTTTTTATATCACGTCTAAGCATTTTTAGCTTTGTTTCGCACAGACTTAAAATAGTTTTAACCCATTAACGACGGCGATTCAAATTCAAGTGTATGTAACTTAACATTGTTTAAGTTGTAGTTTATCAATTGCTATATCGTATTTCTGACTGTTAAATGCCACATTGCATTAATGATATTTTTATTAGGATATTGTTTAACATGTATATTTATTTTGCAAACTCCTAATATATCTATCTATCTATATATATATATATATATATATATATATATATATATATATATATATATATATATATATATATGTGTGTGAAAAAAATCACAACACCGAAATAAACTCAACTAGTTTCATTTTAAATCATCAGGAGTTTTCCTGTTTATATATTTTAAGTTTATATATATATATCATTTACTAATGATTTGATACATATGTTAAAAAAGGCATTTAACGTAATTACTATTTGACAATTAAATTAGTGTTTAATGTCATAATACCCAGTCATCATCGTCTAGTTTTGCCATCCATGATTGAACAAGTAACCTTTGATGAAGCACTGGAGCAATAAAGTGACTGTATATGTCTGCAAAAACCATAAAACATACAAAGTGTCAACTAATGTGTACGTCGACGATATAATAGTCCAGTTAAAACGCACTAAATTCTGCTTTCATAGTGATACAAAATGTATTGCCATCGCCATATATTTTTTCTTCATTTATTTAAAAAAAAAAGAACCAGCTATCGAATAAATTATTTTAAGTTTATATGAACATTATATATATTTAAACATGTTTATGTAACTTTATAAACATATACAAGATCGGTATACCATCTTCACAACGTTTTGGCTTTGCAAACACTTTCAGTTGATCACCGCCAGATGTTCTGAAATCCATATACAGGTACGAGGGGTTATTTCCCCTTCTCCTCTCCAATGTGAAATTGTTTTCATCATATATGAACGGATTTGTTGTCTTGAATATTTGCTCTAGCAATATAAAAAAAAACTATAATGATAAAAATTACTGCTGTTAGTTCCAATGTATCGGTTGATTACAAGTTTTGCTTCAAATGTTATTTGTGTTATATAATATCCTTAACTCACCCGATTCAAAAAGCAAAATGAAGGTACATGTAACACACCTTCAAAGTGTTATTCAGGGTTTGAAATACATGATTTAAAGGACTAAGTGCGGTTTTATGCAATTTTTGCCCCCCAAAATCAAAGTTTTAGAAAGAGCTTTAAAATAAGGTGAAAGATAGTTAAAATCATATTGGAAATAAAGGTGTAAAAGGTTATCACCACAGTGACGTCATAATGTAGAAATGACGTCATGAATATTGCATTATTTTGATAAATTGATGTTTTGTAGCAAAATATGGGTGTTTTCCGAAGGTTTTTCGACTGGGAAACGTCGAGCGCAGGCTTGCTCAAGTACCATATTTTAGTATAATGTGTATAACTATCTGAAGAAAAACATATGTTAAAATCGCACTTGAGCAGACCTGCGCTCTATCCTTCCGAATGCAAAATATAGAGCAAAAATGAGAATATTTTCATTTGTTTGCAAATTTGCGGGAATTGGGCCATTTAGGTGACGTCATAGATACACATCGAATGAGCAATGATGACTAAAATCATTATTAAAGTTATAGGCATCCTCTATACAATAATTTGTGAAGATTTTATTTTTATACGATACTATTTAAAAATTGGTTGAAATCGGGGGCAGATATTTGACCATACCGCACATAGTCCTTTCAAAATCTATTTGTGAATTGCGTCATGGTATGCTGTTTAAGATAAATCTTTGAGGTACTTTGAGGTACTGACTAATGGCTGAGTCAAAGGCTTGCTGGGACTAGAAAAGACATCCAGGTAAGATCTTTTTGGGTTTTGGATAAAGGAAATATACTATGGAATCATTTCAATTCGTGAGGGCCAATTTTCTAAGATTGTGGCGTTTTTGTTTATTCTTGGAGATGTACTTTGGTGGATGCGTCAGTTTTCAATTTCAAGAAGAATGATTACTCTAATTATACCCCCCGCAAACAAAGTTTGGGGGTGGGGGGGTATATAGGAATCACCTTGTCCGTCCGTCCGTCTGTTCGTCTGTCTGTCTGCCTGTCCGTCTGTCTGTGCAATCGTGTCCGGTCCATATCTTTCTTATGGAGAAACATTGGAAGTTCTTACTTCACACAAAGATTGCTTATGACCTAAGGGTGTGTCTGACCTTGACCTAAAGTCATTCGGGCAAGGTCAAGGTCACTGGCAGAAAAAGTGCAAAATTCGTGTCCGGTCCATATCTTTTTTATGGAGAAACATTGGAAGTTCTTACTTCACACAAAGATTGCTTATGACCTAAGGGTGTGTCATGACCTTGACCCAAGGTCATTTGGGCAAGGTCAAGGTCACTGGCAGAAATAAAGCAAAATTCGTGTCCGGTACATATCTTTTTTATGGAGAAACATTGGAAGTTCTTACTTCACACAAAGATTGCTTATGACCTAAGGGTGTGTCATAACCTTGACCCAAGGTCATTTGGGCAAGGTCAAGGTCACTGGCAGAAAAAGTGAAAAATTTGTGTCCGGTCCTTATCTTTCTTATGGAGAAACATTGGAAGTTCTTACTTCACACAAAGATTGCTTATGACTTAAGGGTGTGTCATTACCTTGACCCAAGGTCATTTGGGCAAGGTCAAGGGCAGAAAAAATGCAAAATTCGTGTCCGGTCCATATCTTTCTTATGGGGAAACATTGGAAGTTCTTACTTCACAGATTGCTTATGATTAAAGGGTGTGTCATGACCTTGACCCAAGGTCAATTGAAAAAGTCCAAGGTCATTGTTTCAAAAAAGCTAAATTCTGTCTGTGTCATGTCTTGTATTAATGGAAATATTAGAAGCTAAAAATTAACAGTTTTCAAAAATAAAGCGGTTGTTATTTATAGAAAATGGACAGTGAAATAGATTCATCCAATATTTTCTATAATAACAAAAATACACGCGTTATGATTTTTTTCTTAGCGGGGGGTATCAATTTAGTTTAATTTGTTTTCGATTAGGATGTAAATTTGTGGGGTAAGGCGACTAACGAATACCACGAAAATCGACCCACTATAAATTCCTGTAAACGTCTTTAATTCCACGGGTCTAAAAGTTCACTGTTCACTGTTTACCCAGTTGTTACCTTTCGCAGTTGTTTTAATTTCACGGAAAATCGACATTTCTATGATTTACGGTACTTGTCGTCTTTCGGTTAAAAGATGTCAGAATAAATTTCCGTACATTGTTTATATCTTTGGTTTTTTTCCGGTTTTTTATCCATAGATTAACTACTGAAATCAATAATAAATCATAGTGCCAATAAAAATGAAGTCTATTTAAGCAAATTAGTTAAGTAAACAGCCTGTCCTCTTAACTGCTACTGAACAATACTTATAAAACACGCTGTTTATTGTCCTCCGCCGCAACGCTGTGCGGGGACATAGAAATGCCGGGCGTCCGTCCGTGCGTCCGTGTGTCCGTCCGTCACACTTTTTTGTAAGCGCTCTCATGCCTACAAATTTTGACGGATTTTCATTAAATTTATACCAAATGTTTATACCACTATTACCTTGGTCAAGTTCGAAAATCAGCATTGGTCGATACTTTTTGTTGGATGAGACTTTGACCACAATAATGACTCTGTTTTATCCAAAAATTGACCTTGTAAGCGCTCTCATGCCTACAAATTTTGACGGATTTTCATTAAATTTATACCAAATGTTTATACCACTATTACCTTGGTCAAGTTCGAAAATCAGCATTGGTCGATACTTTTTGTTGGAGTTATGAGACTTTGACCACAATAATGACTCTGTTTTATCCAAAAATTGACCTTGTAAGCGCTCTCATGCCTACAAATTTGTCGGATTTTCATTAAATTTATACCAAATGTTTATACTACTAATACTTTGGTCAAGTTCGAAAATCAGCATTGGTCGATACTTTTTGTTGGAGTTATGGGACTTTGACCACAATAATGACTCCGTTTTATCCAAAAATTGACCTTGTAAGCGCTCTCATGCCTACAAATTTTGACAGATTTTCATTAAATTTATACCAAATGTTTATACCACTAATACTTTGGTCAAGTTCGAAAATCAGCATTGGTCGATCCTTTTTGTTGGAGTTATGGGACTTTGACCACAGTAATGACTCCAGTTTATCTGAAAATTGGCCTTGTAAGCGCTCTCATGCCTACAAATTTTGACGGATTTTCATTAAATTTATACTAAATGTTTATACCACTAATACCTTGGTCAAGTTCCTAAATCAGCCTTGGTCGATAGACTCGATACTAGTATAGTGCTCGACCGGCGGGGGACCCAGGAATTCTATTCTTGTTGGCATCATTATTGAATTAAACTATCAAAGTGTTTACGATATTGTTAAATTCACATAATTCACAACCGTGAACATAGTGAAATTAAAAACACCGTAATGTTTGCAGTGTCTACAGTATAAAGATTTCACAGTAGTCGCATAGGGTAATCTGGAGTTTGTGAAAATGTTTTGCAAGACCCGGCTTCACAAGCTCATATGTGATGTAGAATTTCTAAGAAGACGAACAGGCATATATACTGACACAGGGCGTCATTTATGATAATATTTTTCGAGTTATTATTTTTTTTACATCCCATACCGACCTGTAGCACTTTTGTCAATTGGCACCGATCTGTACGGGTATACAATTAAATGGGAACTAGACTTTGACCCGTGCACGCACGGGTTGACATTGCATATGATATCTGGCATTTACAAAAAAGAGACATCGAAACACCGTATATTATTAACATTTGCATAACAAAACTTCAAGCCTACAATAATGTTTAGGCTATTAATTTCACTACACTCTGCTGAGTTGGAATAATCTAACTGTGTCTCGGGAAAGGCCTTCAACACAGTTAAAATGCCTCCCATATTCCCGTAATGTAGCAAAAAAAAAACGATTTTGGAGAAAACAGAGACATAGATAACATTTTATTTATATGTCTCTGGAGAAAATTAATAAAGTTGCATTGAAAATATCAGTCAAATTGTTCACAACAAACCGTGTTGAAGCTGTAAATACCTTTCTTTAAAAAGTTTAATTCTATAATTGCAGAATTCAACATATTTCAACAACGTTTTTTACACACCATGTTGACATTCGAAACTCTCGAGATTTTTTTTAATAAATGCACTGTGTAAGAGTTATCTCCCGTATTTTTTTTGATAAGCAGAAAAATTTCCAATGACAATTAACACGCATTTGCTTTATCGTTTCCATGCAAATGTGATATTGTGGAAACATTAAAAAAAAGAGTCTCCGTGGTTTAGTGTGAATATAATGCGCATGCCCAAGGTTGTAAAATCCAAAAAACTCAGATTATTTCCGGAATGTTTTGAGGAATTTTCGTTGATTATTAATTAACGAAGCTTGATTGAGAAAAAATAAATACAAATTGGTAATCTTCAAGTACCAATGATGTTTAAAATATATAAAACAAAAGACAGTACTCTTCCGATTGATCGGTATTAAAGCTAAAAAATTCGAGTTTTTTTTTTTTAATATAGTAGCATAGATAATAAATAATGAAAATAAAATTCTTATGCATGGTGCTTAAGGTTCTTTTGGCAACAATACGATTTCTACCGTGTTACGTTAGCCATATTGTGTTTCCATTATTCGAAGTGGTGAACCCATGTTTCGCCACCAGTAGTAATTAATTGCAAATTGCCGTCGAATATTGGAAACAACTCTAAGCTGGTTTACTTCTTTTTTTTCTTTCAACTATTTATAGACCATTTCTTCTAAACTTTTACATCACCAACCCCCAAGAAAAAAACCCAACAAAAACAAGAACAAGACCTCCCCAATACCTCGCCATCGAGCAT
This sequence comes from Magallana angulata, assembly GCF_025612915.1. NCBI lineage: Eukaryota > Metazoa > Mollusca > Bivalvia > Ostreida > Ostreidae > Magallana > Magallana angulata. The sequence continues at coordinate 40,966,945 of NC_069112.1, forward strand.
CTCGAACGAGTCTGGTTCTTTTTTACACTTTAACTATAGTCCCGCTAGACACATCATTGCCGGTTGAGTAAAACTATTCAATAAATAGTCCAACCCTGATCTTTCAACTGGCTTTATAACTATATACCTATTACGAATTCGGTAGAAAAATACGCCAATTAAAGAGCGGTATGAACATCATTCACCCCTATTCATTTAGTGGTAAACACGTGGAAAAAGAACTCGATACATTTTTTGATCAGTTTGTATTAGTCCCTACTGGCAAAGCAGGAAACAACATTGTCTTTAAATTACTTTATTTATGTTGGACACTTACCTAACAAAGACTAGACTTTGACCCGTGCGTGCACGGGTTGGCACTGGACATTTGGTGTCGGGCATTAACGAAATAGATACATCAAATTTGCACACCATGTTGACATTCAAAACTCTCGGAAATTTTTTCATAAAAAACGCACTGAGTTTGAGTCATCTCCCGTATTTTCTTTATTGAACAAAATGTATGGCATATTTTCAATGAAAATTTACTCGTATTTGTATTATCGTTTGTATGTTTATCCATGCAAATGTGATTTTGTGGAAACATAAACTTATTAGCAACGTGATTTAGCGTGAATATAATGCGCATGCGCAAGATTGTAAAATCCGAAAAATTCAGAGGATTTCCGGATTTTTTAAAGGAATTTTCATTGATTATTAATTAGCGAAGCCTGACTGAGAACACATAAAAACAAATTGGTAATCTCCAAGTATCAATGATGTTAAAAATATATAAAACAAAAGACAGTACTCTTCCAATTTCTCGGTATTAAAGCCCCAAAATTCAAGTCTATTATTTTAATATAGTAGTATAGATACATATTCGAGTCAGGTAAATGTTCTACCAAGCCTTTATCTTAACTCCTTTCTAGATTTTTAAGACCAGAAAAGGAGAAACTTCAACAGACTGTGCTGCAGTGTAATAAAAAGATGTAAATTGGATGTTGATACTAAGAAATTGTAAGGAACTTTTAGAAAATTACAAATCAAAAAATTTTATTACAATCAATATCACCTCGACTTACTATTTATTTATATTTTATACAACAATTGCCCACAATAGCTTAACGTCCAGGCTTTTTGACATCTCTGATATGCCTTTTTCAATAAAAAAAATTGATCTCGTATATTAAGTTACTTTTTCATGGGTCATTAACAAAATATATTTTGTTAAAAAACTAATCAGGGTGCGTTTACAAGTACGCTGAAGATAATACAAAAATATGCTTTTAATTCTGATTGACAGCATCTATGACGTTTTTGGAAATCAGGTCTTCCAACAATCTGTTGATATTTCTATGGCGCGGGTAGGTTAAGGCAACTCCGAGTTTAATGACCGTCAAGATTATGATCAATTTAAAAACTGGTTTCTTTTTTAAAGAAAACAGTGCGGAATATTAATACTAAGGGCATGTGTTTACCAAGATATTATTTTTCTACTTCGGAATCGACTCGATCTTTGAAGCTGCCGTGTCATGGTATCACGTGACAGTTAAAAATAGAACACTATTTTACCTTAACAAACAAGTGAAAAGCATGTATTTTTTTTATAAATAATCAGAAATCAAAATCCTTGCAATATGCACACCTCTGATTTATGTACAATTGATCTGCAAAAAAAAAACTTCCTATCTTGAAAACTGTAGGAGGAGTTATCCGTACAATGAGGGTACCCTATATGTAATTTTTGGCCAAAAAATGACTAAGTTCAAAAGCTGGTATTTTTTTCATAAATAATTAGAAAATCAAAATCCTAGCAATATGCACACCTCTGATATATGTACAATTGATCTGCAAAAGAACAACTTCCTATCTTGAAAACTGTAGGAGGAGTTATCCGTACAATGAGGGTACCCTTTTGGCAGCCGCCCGCCCGCCCGCCAACCCGCCCGCCATTTTCACCATTTTAATAACCGGATTTTTCCGTTGGAAAACCCGGTTAAAAATCAAAAAGTGTAACACTACCCCGAAGTTTATTTGTATGTTTGCTACAATAATTCGATCGGCAATTAGTTCATGTTTATTAGTATTACTGCTAGAATCCTATTGTTAATCGCATAAAAAAAAATATTGTAAATATTTATCGGAAACCCTCTCAACTTCTATAATTTCATTGTAAATACTACGTTTATTTCATTTAAAACAACGAAGCACAGGATTCTAACAGCACTGTTCAGGTAGTTTAGGTCATATACCGTTGATATTTACCAAAGTCATCTTTCATAATATCCGGGTTTGTCTCCCGACATAATCTTCGCTATTAGACATGCTTGTGACGTCATCAATGATAACTATACGTAATAGAGAGAAATCGAAGAAATATTCAGTTAGAAGAGTTTCTAGTGGTATTTTATGCCTGTAGTTTTTATATTTTAAACCAGAGATAAAGTTAAAATCGACATGTTTCTGAGTAAAATATGACATCATGCTGCTTATTGTGACGTCATATCGATCCGAGGAATTTGATCGGATTTTTTAAAAATATAATTTCGTTCGCATTTATAAATGAATAGTATTAATTCAGTTGTTCAGTTTAATATCGGGCAGAAATATACGTGCCTGATTTTTGGCACCTAAGAAATTATATGAAACGTAAAAACACATTTTAACAGCGTAGGATGCTATATTTATCTATTTATATGTCGAATTGTTCGTCTTTAAATTTTATTGTGTTTTCAACAGTTTGCTGACGTTAAAAACACGGAGAAATCTATTTTAGTAATCATTGTGTTGCATCAAATGCTCACAATTAATCTATATTTACGTACGAATTGCCAAACATGTAAGGCCGACATCAATGTTCTGCATTTTGTTAATATAATAGCTAAACAATTAAGTATTCCTTTTAAAGGAATGATCGGCAATTATGATATGTAGAAAGCTAGAAGCAATCAACATGATCAGTTTTATGTAATATAATTTAAAAAAAGTACTGTTTTTGTTTTTGTTTTTTTTGCTACAAAATATAGAATTATAAATATAAAATTTTGAATCTGTACACCATAATTTCATCATTAAAAACCGTCAACAAATTTAATTTTGAAATAAATTTGGGGAAAGCCGTTCGTAAACTCCTTGTCTAGTTTTATATTTTTAACGTAATTATTAACTGTTAATGTATCTTCTTCTTCTTCTTCCTTTTCTTTAGAATACTGAGTAGGGCTCTTCAAAGAGCACTAAGGACGTTGTTTACTCAGGGTTTGAGTTCTCAAATTCGGATTGTTAAAAAGTTCAATGTCATGAGTAAAATTTGTTCTAAACACTAAATGTATTTATGAAATGAATTATTATTGACAAACCATTCGATATTTTTACTATCTTATGGAATTAGGATCAAACAAAGTTGGACTTTTAGCAATAAAGAGGAAATTCAGATTAAAATTTTCAGATTTTGTTTTTTACTGAAATATTTTTGGTAGTATTGTACTATTCAAGGTTAAGATTTTAATTGTTAGTCAACATAATTTAACATATTTTCTGTTGGTTTTATCTCACTTTTTCGCTTAGATATTAGAATGACACAAACTACAAACATATTGAAAAATGCTTAAAAACGATAAAAGACACCATATCTCAAAATTTTAATCATTGACCTCATATAACTGTTATGCCTTGAGAGCAAGGTCAATATACCTACTTTAATGCTATAAATGTTTAAGGATTATCCTCATTCAGGTTTTTTTTAAATAAAATTGAATAAAAAAAAGATTACGAATTTGAAAACTGATAGAGGAGATTCGGACTGGAATATTTATAAAAATTGTGAATGAAAACTTAATGCTTTGTGTCTGTTTAGTGTCACTACCATTCATAAACTGTATTTCATTTTTAAGAGTTTAGCAATTTGTATTATTTTCACAATTAATAAAATTTCAATCATAGTATAAAATTTTGAGGGACTTATCTTAAATTCCCAAAAAATATTCAATGGCCATTATCTCAAAAAGTAGGTAATTGACCTACTTTTTTGAAAGTGAAAAATAGCACTACCATGATAGGTCTTTTACACTCAATAGATGGTTTTTCATTACCATCAGTGGAATTTTTTTTCATTCTGAGTAAACGTATACCTTATCACGTATACAAAGAGTTGTATTAAAACAATTAAATGTGACTGAAAAAACATTGAATGCCAACCTAACTTGCTATTCAGGTCGCATTATAACGTAACCTTGCTTATAAATCAAGCCGTCTTCCTAACTACTATTATGCAACATCAATAGATCGAGGCCAGTTCATGGAGCATCTTCTTATGATCGAGGTCTGTTCATCGAGGTCAACTGCATAACTGAATGCATCTTTCGATAGAAATTCTTACGCGTGAGACAAAATGTGCATTCTTGAATTAACAGGTCGAACTGTATTTAATGTATGTTTGCATCTCTTAAGGTAAATGAATTGAAATAAAAGTGAGTTAAATGTTATATAAATACTAAACCAAAGCTTCAAGTTTTTATAAGAACTACTTATGCAAGCGGAATGTGTGCGCACGTGGAAGCATTTGCCAAATGCCTCATATGGACACAACAGTGATCGGCCGAAGCCGATCACAAAAATCATTCTTAAATGTTTAAACTTATAAAACTTACTAAATTTACTTTGTAAATGCATTGTTACTTTGATTTTCATTTTGCAAAATCACTCGAAAAATTCATACTCGAATCTGATTGGCTACAGGATAGGACAGAAATTAACTTTTATATTGCCATCATGCATCCTCCATCCTATCCTATCCTTTACTAGTCAACTTTCAGGATGGCAGCATTTTAGAAACAATTTCAAAACAAGACAAAGTACTGACAAATGACAAACAAGTTGATAAAACACGATTTCATTAAATATTTTGTAAGCTCTATGTTCAATACAATGACTTTCTCAGCAACTACAATCTTTCGCTAAGACAAATACTGACTGACGTGTTTGATATTTATTGCCAGGCAATATAAATCAACGCATTGTCTATGGATTATTTCCCCTATTTTCCCCGATTACGACAAAAAGCGCATGTGACCGATCAGCAGAGGATGCTCAATTTTCCATGGCAATTGATTCTACATATACCTCTAATTTTTGTATAGGTACTTGTTTACTCTGCTCCTTCATCTTTTCCCCTGGGACTTTTGATTTTAAATATTTTTCCGTATGACAACAGTTTTATTCGGTATAAATTGTGTAGCGGTTGGAACTCGTTATTGTTTTTCGTCATCTGTCAATAGCTGCTGAAATCATCTGGCAGAGATAGTTCTGTTATCAACCCACGAACGTCTCCAAAATTAGTAAATAATATTTATAACAAAATGCTTCATTTTTGTGTACATTTTCATTAATGCTCTAAGATCTTAATTACTCTTAACCTGTTTCAAGTCTGATTCACAGCGTTGGTTACCTTTAGTTTTTAACTTTGTGAAGTTAAAGACTATGCTTTAAACAGATTTAAAAGATAAGATAAAGCTATCAAAGAATACCATAATCATCATAATCGTGGAAAGCGTTACTGCACTTTGTTATAGTACATAACATAAAAAACATTCTATTAGAAAGGAGGTCACGTGTACATTGGAACTTACTTATTTTGTCTTCCATGTTTTCAGGTACGGTTACACATAGTATGATTTGTCCTTTCTTTGTTTGACTTTCACCGTAATTGTATCCAGTCGACCCACTTGCTGGCCATGGAAAACGTGGAACACTAGATATGATCCAAAATCCCTCTGTTTCGCCAAACGCAACTGCTCCTGTAATCATGTAATTACAAAAAATAACAAAAAAAACATCATGTTTAGCATACGAAAACATACATCTGAGTTAACTGATGTTATTCATGTAACAAACCTTTTGAATGGGCTCTACTTGATTTGCTTCCGGTGTGCATTGGTGGTTGATCATTGTACATCGCATATGATTGAATCCCTGATTGCTAAACAAAGCATGTTACATGAACATAAGACTAAACTTTTATAAATGCATTGTTTATCTATCACTACGATGAACATTACTGTCGAATCCTGTGGAAAAACTAAAGAGATCATTTGGCTGCTTTAAAACATTTCCATAACGAGTAATGGTGTTTCTTTCTGCATTAGAGCCAATGATAAAGACTTTGTCTTTATACTTAAATAGTCTATAAATTTTGTGTTATACATCATATTTTGCTATTCCCGAACACAAAAACAGATTCATGATACTATTAAGATTATTTTTACTGCCGCTTATACCGAAATAGTATATTTTACGATGTGACCGTTGGGGCGAGCGCGGATGAAGCCACACATCTGCCATCATTGTTGAATGCAACCCGTGGACTTGCCCTAACTAAAATACTTCGGCTTTGTCTTGAAAACTTTTACCACCGCAAGGAACCCGAAGTTATCAAACTGTTATTCCAATGGTCCGTTCCTAGGCTTTTACATTTAAACAAAAAACTACCACTGTGCATTAATAAAATGTTAAACATACTTATTGAAATATTTTGATACACACAAAGCCGTTTTTTATGTAAATACAATTATGTTTTATCTTTTCTTTAACTTTTGATAATGATCATTAAAGGACATATCGCATGTTTTTCAATTTTCGGAATTTTTTTAAATAAAATCATTCTATACTCATTAAAAATGAAGTTTATTAAAGTTTTCATAAAATATTCTGCCTAATTCGTGAGTTTGAAAGCGATGAAATTCAAATATCGCGATATGCATATTTTCTCTCTCGATTTACCCGCCATGATGTGTGACGTCATATGCGACCTCGAGCGAGAAGGTGCTGTTAGCCATCTTTGTAATTGGATTAGATTTAAACGACAATTAAACTAATTATCACCTATTAAATTGCCGATAACAGGACATGATGGTGTTCGCTGCCTCCTGCAGGTGATTAAGCCGCCGAAAATGGGGATTTGGACTATTGTTTTTTTAAGTTCCCCTTACGAAAGTATGCGGAAATCTTGAGACAAATAGGGGTCTATCTGTCGACGAGAGGATTTATACATATAAATAAACATTCAATTCATATCTTATTAATTATATGGTACATTTTGGTAATTATAGTTTCATAAATAAATCGTATTCATTTCTCAAAAAGAAAAAAAATAGAAGTTTATGCACAGGGGCCTGTGTACAAAACGCAAGTTCATCGGAGAAAAATAACGTGAGGGGACGCCATTTTGGATACCGCCTCGCTTCATTAGCTGTTTTCTTTTTCTTATTGTTAAACTATACGTTCATGTATGCATCGGTTTTGTATACATAATTTCTTCATTCATACATGTAGCTCACCTCTGCAGAAATCATAATTTTAGTACGGTAGGTGAGATTTCTGTGAGTTTTATTTTTTGTGGGAGAAGTCATGGATCGAGTTGTCGATATTGATTGTTTACGCGAGAAATAGACAAAGTTTGTTGATATACATTTATACGTAAATGGATAAAAAAATACGGAGATGGGATTTTACAGAAATAAACAATAATTAAGGAAAACGTTTTTGCCTGCTTTTATAATCCAGTGTATTATAGAGTAAACAACCTTAGAAAGTTGTGATCAGTTACTGCCGAAGAAACAAACTTCTAGTGCACCACAGTTTTACAATAATGAACATTTTGAGTCGTTAGGAACGCCAAAAACCAAGACTGTTGTAGATTTTAATAAATGAACACCTTTAACAGATTTATTTGAGCTACAATCCTTACTAAGTTGTGTTTACACGTCGATCAATTTGATCGTCATTGCCGACTTCATCGTCGCTTTTTCGGCAATATCATCGTTTTTATCCGTACTAGTAGCTCAAACATGTACGACTGAATAATAAGATTCTTTTAATTTAGTCAGCATGTAAAAAAAAAAACAACTTACATGGTGAATGAATGTCAAAATTTAAAGAAGATAATGCTAATCCTACAATTTGTTTACAATCAGCTGTTCAAAGAAGGTCGCATTTGACGTCACTGTACCACGTGACACGCTATCTAATTAACGAGTTTTTAAACGATCGGGGCTATAATTTAAATTGATATTATGGCTAATTACCCCTTTTTTACCGTTAACAAACTGTTAGGAGTAATTATTAGATACAAAAGGAAGCCAAAAAATGTAAAATGTCGTATACTTTAGAAACATGCGATATGTCCTTTAAGATCAGTAAACAATACATTGTTTTATTTCTCATTTTGTTCCTTGTTGTTACCTGTCTTTTAATTATTTTCCTCTGTGACATCAATTTTTTTGGTAATCTTTTTCATTTTTGTACGCTATATAAGCGTTGTAGACAGTTAACAGTTTAATTTTTTTTCTCTTATTTATTCATTACAAAATGACGTGGCTGCACGTAGATCTAATAATGATTAGACTTTTCTTTTTTTAATAATTTGTTGTCACATACCTAACGTATACATTGATTGGATCAATACAGGCACGTAGCATCGTTTTTGAAAGTGGGGGGGGGGGGGGGGCAGACTCATCCAAACTAATCTTTAAAAAAAAAGGAAAATAGGAATTTCACAACATCTTCATAAAATCCTAATCAGTGGGGGGAACGAGGGGTCAGAGGCGTAGTATAAAACTTCAATTTCAATTCCTACTTTCCTAATTTTCATACCATTTTTTTTAGAGATCCTCGCAAAAAAGTGGGGGGGGGGGGGGGGGGGGGGGGCAACTCCATGATATTTCAATTTTTTATCTGTCAATTTTAAAAAAAATATGTTGGTGCAAGAAAAAGTAGGGGGTGGGTGGGTTAAGCCCCCCACTGCCCCCCCTTCTCTCCCCCCCCCCCCCCCCCCCCCCCCCCCGATGCTACGTGCCTGCAATATGACAATAAATTTAGCATGGAACTTGCATGTGTATTTACTGAGCAAAAACAAATCATCAGAATAAAACTAAACAGCCAAAGAGTCACCGTTAACACTAATAACACTGATACTTAGTACCTCCTACACGTTACATTCAGTACAGATGCTTGATCCACCTCTAAATGTATCGCGGGAAATTAAAACGCACTAACACTGTGACGTCATACTAAACTTTCTTTTGCGCTCGACAGTTTTCGTAAATTGTCGGACAAAGTCGGGTAAGGAAATGATGTCATATGTCAGCAAAGGTTCAGATAGGTACATTTTATGTAAGCATATGTGTTGTTTACTTTGATGTTTTTAGAAGGATTTTTTATTCTTAAATGAAAACGATGTATGCGATTAAGAGGTAAGAATTTTCCGTAGAAACGCTTCCTGTTCCACTTTGTTGATATGCACCGCAAAGGATAATTGGGATATTTTGAACAATGTGCAGATTTCAACTCGAATTCCTCCGTTCGTACACGTTTTCTATGGAGCTCGCTACGCGAGCGACGCTTCGCGCCGCCTCGCTATAAAGCTATTGCTTTCAATGGCTTATAAACTCAAGTTTTCATTTTATGTTGTCAAACGATGACTCTCTGTAGTACACAACGTTTGCACTTTGTATTCAGAAAATATTTGAAATGGGAAAAAACCAAAAAAATATTAGTAAACTTATATATAACTTAAATATATTTCACGATAATTTTAAGGGCTTTTTAAGGTAATTAAAAAACTAATTGCAGAACAACGTTTATATTGTCTATAGACTATTTTAAAAGTTTAATTGTAAGTTAGCGTCTCCAAGCCCTTCTTCGGGTCAAAGCACACATAATAAGATTTGTTTAAATTACTCAAATATGGAAGCAGTAGTTGAACAGCTTTTTGTTCAATAAAAACAGTTTAATTATTCTAATAAAAAAATGGAAGTCATGCATATTTTTGCGTAAAAATGTCTATGAGACTTGTGAAACAATGATAAGAATAGCCATTACAATCACAATCAGGAAATGCCATCTATTGGAAACGAATGATCTTGATAAACAAACAAACAAACCCAAAACGATAACATTAAGAATAATAAGACAATAAATTTACACAATACTAAGGACACTTAAACCGTGTTACCTGATGGAACATAATCCGATTTATAAATATCTGTATATACATGCATGCCCTTCATCCTTTACTTACATCATCCATATACAATGGTCGAAGAGTGTTATATAAAGGGTTGTTATATTCACTGGAAATGTTTAATTGACTGTTTTTGAAAGATGGTGAGTTTCTATCCATGTACAAGAAATTGGTCCCGCTTGACGAGTCGCCTGTTGTAGTTTTTGGCAATTTGTACATGATGAACCTATCAGAATTGCGAAAAAAGTTAAACAAAAAGTCGATGTTTCATACATTTTAGTTTAACTTTTAAAGCAATATGAGCTGTATTTTTCAGAATTTTATTTTGCTGCAAAAACCTGCAAGTGTGATAAGTCTGTCTGTAACTTAAACTTTCATGATAACTAAGATTTGTAAAAATCATTAATTTTTGTCAGGAAAAAGATTTCACTTATAAGGAATATATAGCAGATCAATTTTTGTACAGGACGAGAATAATTCAATTTTGCTCCAATTAAGGCTTCTAATGGCTTTTCCCACAAAAACAGAGCTAACAGAAATTTAAAACCTAATATACTTTTTGTCAATTTAGTAGAAAATAACATTTTCTTTAAAAAAAAATTCAACATGAAAATTGCAGCTCATAATGCATTAATATATATATTCTATGTTGTCTACATAGAATGTGTTTTTTTTAGATAAACACGTTACATTTTTTGAGCATGTTCGACCAAGGATACTCTGACAGTTTTAAAAATGTTGATATTGAATTTCTTCGTATTTGTTTGCGGAAACAAGTGATATTTGTTAATGCGTTGTTGAGAACGTGATAAAATTGCACTGAAGTCCAGTAAATATTAAATTCATAGTTGTGTGAAAGCAAGAAAAAAGTTTAAGTTTAAGCTGGTGCCGTATGGTACATGTTTTAAATTCACTATTGAACAATTGATTTTGATAATTCTAATCATAGATGTCAAAACCTCCAAATCAAATAATTTGTACTCTATAATACAAGTACGACGAAAATAACAATATTATACTAATAATAAGGTTTTGACTCGTACCATTTTATGAAAAAAAGACCGTATTGATACTGCTTCTTTTTAAAATAATTTTTTATTTAATATTTTACAATGATAATAATAATTAATATATTTCAGAAATTATCAGCAATGACTGTTTTATTAAAAATAGAAAGAAGCTGAACACACTTTTATAACAACCTCTTACCAGTCAACGGATCCTCCACGTCGATTTTTGCATGTTAAAGCACAACAAATGTTGCTTTGGTATCCAAGACAAACTATCAAAAGAGTAATCTGCTTCATTTTTTAAATGCTACAGTTTAATGGTTGATACATTCGTTCGCTTATATGTAGATTTATCTTCCGTATTTGATGAATGGTTTGCTTCTACGATTGGTACATTGTCGAGCTATTCACATAATGCACAAGTACCGGGTTTTTACTTAATTAATTTGTTGATAATTCAAGATTCGTTAATAGCTTAAAATATTGTTTTAAACGTTGAATGACTTATTGAGTGCATTATTGAGTGCATTATAGGGATGTAACTAAATGTTAAATTATGAAAATACCAATTCGCGTAAAATAAAAAAAAAATGAAATAAAATAAAATAACTACACCGGATCATATGTATTCAATTATAACCATCTTTTGTAGAAATTTGTGATTTATGGCTATAAGTGGGAAAAAAAGTTTCCTTTATTTTATTTAAAATTTCAGGGACGAACACAACAATTTTATGATGAAAAACTATACCTAGGCTAAGAATCGGAGAACCTTAATATATTTGAAAATATTATGAGATCAATTTATCTTGAAAGCAATTACTAGCCACTTATCAGCGACTTTGATTGAACACACGGCATCGTTTGAATGTAGTTGTATTTCATGTTTTATTGGTTCTTTTATCTCACCTATTACAAAAAAAGTAAGTAGTTATGCTTATAGTAACAAATTATGTTTAAAAAAACCTAAAAAAGTTCTTCCCGTTATATTTTCCGATTGATGTCGGATAGGAAGTTTAATTAATTAATAAAGGGAAATTTTCAAAAATAGATTAAACTGTCGTCCTTTATTTGTTTCTAATTAACGCCAATTAACGCATAATTCTAACAACGGATTTATCATGATATGATAGGAAGTATATTGCAAGTGGAGCAACAATTTGTGACTAAATATAGTTTGAAAACCGTTTGAATGTCTGCAAATACCAAATATCTTAATAAGCCGTAAAATTTATGTTTCGCTTTGATCTTTTTTTTTTTATCAATTTATTAAGAACACAATTTAGACATCTATGATTATTCCTGAGACGTATGTTAGCTGCAAACAAATAAGAATCAAAGTTAGAATGGGATTCAAAGAAGAAACATTGATATTACAAACATATTGGCATGTACTATAGAAGAATGTTTCGGAAACTATTTGGATAATCATTTCATAATACATACTAGATGATAACCAGTGCAAGCGCGGGAATTTATCAACTTACACATTAATACGATACAATGCTTAATATGTTGAACCATTTTTTTTTGTTTATGTTCTGTATACTGTTCTCGAATATTTTTTTAAAACCAGTAAAATGGTAATTAGTGCGTCCCATCTCTATTTTTTTTTCTTTAGGACATATATTGTACTATACTATTTATTTATGTTCCAAACATGCATGATATTCATATATGCGCAGGGTACAATATGTTCATTGTATACAAATTAATGTATTAAGGTTTACAACTAATCTGTCGTCGTATAAAAATGTATGTAATAAAAAAAATTCCAGGATATACTTATCTATTTGCACATCATAAACAAAAAATATCAGAAAAAAAGTATCTGGTCAACTTGCCCTGTACTCTCCGCCATGACATTAATTAGTTAAACCGTGTTCCTGAGCACCCCGTTGTGGAGAGGTATTTCCATCAAAACCAAACACCTATCAAATTGTTCCATTTTATTTATTCGCCTTTTTGTATTAACCAAAGATGTCTGATCCAAAGTGTCTGTCAGCGATGCATAATAAACTCGTCCTGCATTTATCGCAATGATAATTAGTCAACCCGCGTCCTTGGTTGTCCCGTTCTCGAAAGTTCTGCCCCATCTTCTCACCAGACGCCGTGCTTCGCAAGCCTCCAATACATCAAAACTAAAATCACGCATTCAAAAAATGAATTGAATTATTTTTTTTATTCAACTTTTGTTTAATCTGAATGCCCTTGAGCACTATAAGTACGTTCCCAGTAGATAATTCACTCTTTACGTAATCATTCAATATTATTTCATTGCAAGTATATATTTTGATGCAAACACCCACTGATTTGGATCCGCCCAATCGTGTCACCGCCTTACTCTTATATTTGCTACTTCGGGGTAGTTTATCGAAAATGAAAGTATGTTTTTGATTAATTTCAGACTAGTTACTTATCAGGTATAATTCAATTATTATAGCTTATGGACATCATCCGATACTAGTCAGAATATCAAATGTATAAGCCAGTTACAATATTGCAGGCATTTCGAAGTTTATTGGCAAAAGGTCTGAATTCATACGTATAGAAATTACAAGGCTTCGAGGGCGACAATACCAGGATATTTGTCCCTAGGTGACAGGAAAGCCCTATAATAGTGTTATGTTGCCCGATGCCGAAGCAATGTAATATATGTAACATAAGGTTAGCTTTAGAAAAAGCTAAGAAAGTCACCCAGCGGAATATTAATTTTCAGTTCAAAAGAAAATACTGTATATGTCGAAATACAATATACAGAGCAATCATGGCATGCAGGTGTACTATTATATTATTCTATACTATAATATACGATATACTATGTATAAAGTAATCTTCAACAACTCTGCAATTATAACTTTACAAAGATTGCCATCTGAAATCCAGGGTCCCCCGTCGCAAGCAACTGTCAATATAAATGTACATCCTCTCAAATCTTACTGACACAGTCTGGTGAATAAATACATATATGCAAACTTCGGACCGTGGCTGCAGACGATACCCGTGGAAAGTCAGTGTGACTGACGATGCGCAGTTCGACCTGCAAACTGATCAGTTTCATAATTAATTCGAACTGTCTAAGAACTGCGAACGCTAACGCCCGTTTCCCGCCTACATTTTACATCCAAATATTTCGGAATTTCTGTCATATATTCAAAAACTAAGTTTTCTACATAAAAGTATTATCAAATCCTAATCAATTTATATCAAAACAAAATTTGTAATAAAATTATTTATTTTTTGAATAAAAGTTTTGCGAGGTCTTAAATTTTTTTCATTGAAATCGGTCTCTATAGTGAGGAAAATTTTTTTTAGCGGCCAATATGTGCATAAAAACTTAATAATAACATATTTACGATAATTATTAAAGTAAAATTTCATTTTAATTCATATCTGTTAATTAGTTTTCGAAAATTTACAAAGCAAAATTCTTTTTTTGGAACGTATTTCGGTCTGTAGACATATGTCGCCCCCCCCTCCCGTGAAACAATAAACCCTTTGGTAAAAACATGCTAAATAACAATAATTAAAACCTCTCAAAAGGAATTTTTGTTTCACGGGGGGAAAGATGTTTTAAAAAACATTCCCGTTTCCCGTTATTTTCTATCATGAAATGAGCTATTTTAACCCAAAATACAAAGTTATCTCGCTTTGTTTGACCAAATCATTTATATTTAATGAAAATATACATAAATGTTTACATTATTAAAAAAAATTAAGTTTAATTAGACAACTTTCAAAAAATGACTTTTAGTAAGGCGGCTAGACAATGCTATCGTTCGCAGTCCTTCCCTCCCAGAATTCAGAATTACACAAGCGCATTTGAAGTTTAATCCAAACCTAATTAGTCAGCCCACGGGACTAATAACATTTTAAGCAAATCGAAGCGGTTTACAAACGTATTAACAACTGTATTTTTAGGTCACCTGAGTAAATTCATTGCTATGACCCATTGCTATCCGTTTTCGTCCATCGGCGTGCGACGTGCGTTAACAATTTTACATTTTTCTTCTTAAAAAACTACAAGGCTAATGGTTACCATTTTTGGTGTGAGCATCTCGATGGTAAGAGGAATCTAAATTGTGAAATTCATGGCTCTACCACTCCCGGGGCGCCACAGGTGGGGCCAAATATGTAAAAAAAAAAACAAACAAATTTTTCAAAAATATTCTCTACTCCCACACATATTATGAAAAAAACGTGTTGCATGGTTATGATGTCCATAAAGCCTTCTACCGAAACTGTGAAATTCATGGCCCCTGGGTCAAGCGTTCTAGAGTGGGGACAATATGGCCATATAGTAAAAATGTATTAAATCTTGGAAAATCTTCTTTTCTGCTCCCATACTACGAATTTGTTAAAACCTTAATGCATGATTATGATGTCCATGAAGCCCACTACCAATATTGTGAAATACATCGCCCCCGGGTCAGGGGCTCTGGCTCTATGGTGGGGCCAATATGGCCAATAGTAAAAAATGCATTAAATCTTAGAAAATCTTCTTTACTCCCATATATATCTGTTAAAAACTGAATGCATAATTATAATGTCCATGAAGCCCTCTACCAAAATTATAAAATTCATAAGCCCTGTGTCAAGGGTTCAGGCTCTGGGATTGGGCCAATATGGCCATATAGTTAAAATGTATTAAATTTTTAAAAAATCTTCTTCTTTACTCCCAAACATGTGGGCAAAAAACTGAATATATAGTTAAGATGTCCACTAAATCCTCTACCTAAATTGTGAAATTCGGGGCCACAGGACCAGGGGTTCAGGACATTTGGGGGGGGGGGGGGATATAGTGTTAATGCATATAATATTTTAAAATCTTCTTTTCCATTCTCACACATCTGTATAAAAAAACTGACTTTAACTGTACCGATCAAACCCAACCTAACAGTCAAGACGAACTTTTTTCATCGTAACAACAGGAGTAAGTAAATAACTTAGAATCTTCAAATTGTTATAGTTAACAAAACAAGTACAAGTAGGAATAAGACTAAAACCATTCCTGCTTCACTCCCCTCTGCTTAAAAATAAATGATATCATCATGATTATAGGTATACATAAACATAGCCAGAACTAATCATTTTTAAATACTAACAGAATCTAAAACTCAACAATGCTATCACTTACATGTAACATATGACCAGTGATTATTTAATCTTGCAAAAAAACAACAAACAATAATAGTCATATTTTTATCAGGCACGTAGCATCGATTTTGAAAGAGGGGTGGGGGGGGGGTAGACTCATCCAAAAAAAAATTTTGACAAGCCCAAAAAAAAGGTAAAAGTCAATTTCCCAAAATCTTCAAAATCCTAATCGGGGGGGGGGGGGGGGGGGGGGTGGGGGGGGGGGGTTCGCTGGCGTAGTATATATCTATAACTTCGATTTCTCTCACTTTCCGTTCCAATTTTCCAGTAAAAAAAGGGTGGGGGCAACTCCACACTAACAATTTTTTTTTAAAAATCCACTTGATCATATGGTATACCACTTAAGCACAGATGAAACACAGTGCATTCACTATCGATACCCTTCACTGTAAAATATACATTAACGCAAAACTACTTTGTTTTCTTTTTTATTCTATTCCGTTTATTAAATCAAATTAGACATCTGTCTCGTAAGTTATATTTCCCCAAAAAAGTTACATATTATTTAGCTCAATCAAGTATGTTTTTAATGAAGAAGTTAGAAATGGCATTTAATCAAATATACTTTAATCCTTAGTTAATTTTTTTGTCTCGAACCGTATCAACCAACTAAAATAAATAAAGCAAAACATACGCCTTTCGATAATTTTATTATACACAACAATTGTAATACCGTCTTCTCAAGACACAAATTGTATTAAAAATAAAATCTGTTTAAAAAAATGAAAATAAAGATAATAAAGCCAAGTTGTTACAAAGCAACAAACATGTATCTCGTTGCAGCTGAGATGCAAAAACAAAACACGATAGAAACTTTTTTAGAAATATTATTTAGTTATACAATATTCATTCTATCAAAATATTTGTTAATTACGTAGTCAATTTATAATTTGATTGTTCATGATTGCTAGAAAAATTTTAAATGGAATGTTAAAGTATTTCAGGCTATATTTTAGGCTGTAGAGGGTATGGAAAAATCTTTACAATAACAAATGTTGATATGAGCAAACCAGGCAAAAGTTAATTGATCTACACGTCAATGTTTACTGAAATGCAATATCCTTTAACAAAATTTGATACGTATAAATTTTATAGATCCTTAGAATAGTAATTGTCACTTTACCCAAAAAGATCAAACAAAAAGTTTTATAGTAACACTTTAGGGTTTCTGTGACTTTATGTCTGTGCACTATTTGCCTGTAATATCAGCATTTAAAAAGGCTGGGAGTTTTAATACATACATATATTTCATGCAAAAATATAAAGGACGAGTGCACTTATGGGCCCCGATAAAAAGTGAAAAAATGAAGAATCAAATTAAGTACATTTTCCCCCTAACATTATCTATTGATATCTATTCCATAAGAATTAACAAGTTTTAGCGCTGAATTTATTGTTTATAAAAAGCACGAAGCTTTAAAACATAGTAGGGGTCAGCAGACATTCGTGATTGTGTATAGTAAATCGAGGACAGGCATTCATTTTAAAGCCTTTGTTTACTGTCAGCCTAACCGAGTACAAACTTGTGGAAAAGACAAAATACGCATTATACATTTAGAAAACTCCTGTGAAAGTAAGAAGTTTGTACTCGGTTAGGCTGGTACCTAAAAAATGAAAAACGTATGAAAATTCAAGATTTTTCCTAGAGCAAGCGAAAGCTATTACCTGCGTGACCCATGTTTGAACTCACGCATGGAATAAATTATGTCAAACAATCACATGGTTTCTATCCAGGTAAACGTTTGTCAAATGTGCTCACTGTAAAACATTGACACGTTTTAGATCACTTTCCATCATCTTTGTATGGTCAGGAATGTTTGTTTGTCACTATGGAATAATGCAACTTCAAAGCTTCATTGGATTTTTTTTAAACGTAAAATAATACATAAAGTTTAAATCAGCAAACGCGCCAATCGATCCACCAACAGAGCAATGTTGATTTAAATGTCTCCTCCCTCTGATTTAAATAGACACAATTCAAATAGGTTCGGTTCGATTTTTCCGGATTTAGATTATTTATAGGCATTTAAAAATCCTCAATTTTTTAAATTGTATGCTAATTTTGTAAAATTAAGCATGCATATAAATCAGCAGTATCCATGAGTCCTTAACTATTACGAGAAAAAAGCAATTTGTTGATATTTTCTACATATAAACGGCACTGAAAAAGGGCCCATTCCCTATAGCTTAAGTGCACTTGTTCTTTGTGGTTAAGTAAGTTGGTACATGTAGCTAAACCTTCTGTTCATAAGAAAAGAACTAAAGTCCTATCCATTGAAAGAGTACTCCAAGTATCCTGAATAATAAATTTTAACGGGAACAACAATATAAGGCTAGTTTCAAGGTTACAATTAAATCTTACACGAGTATAAATTTGGTGATCCTGGGCTGCTTGCCCCCGCCCCCCCCCCCCCCCACTACCCACCCCTACCACCCACCCCTTGTAGGACTTTTACGTGAACATTTCTAGACGGTCCGTTTGTTTGATTAAATACAATTTAATATTTTTTTTTAAATAAAAAAAATTAACGTTAATTAAAAAAAAGTATTGTTTGCTCAAATTATTCCCAATAACTACATGTAGCATTTGCTTTAGAGTGCCTTTTATGCTAGGTTAGTTCTGTATTGTAACCAAATAACAAGCTCAGAAGACCCTGCAAACCGCTGCGGAAGAAGTGCACTGATCGAACGGCAAAAACAAAACATGTGTAAAGCAAATAATCAAAGAATATGACTAACATAACATTAAAAAAAATAAACGAATGTACACATATTTACAAGGCACTGATACGGCGCACATTCCGTTTAAAATTATTGCATGGAATAACAAATCACAAGCTCGGAAGACCCTGCAAACCGCTGCAGAAGAAGTGCACTGATCGAACGGCAAAAACAAAACATGTTTAAAGCAAATAATCAAAGAATATGACTAACATAAAATTAAAAAAATAAACGAATGTACACATATTTACAACGCACTGAGAGAGAGAGAGAGAGAGAGAGTAATCAATTAGCATCTGCATTTACACTTATATAACTATATTATTAGAGTTGTTCATATAATAATTTGGAAGGTAAGTATCTTTATTCGGGTTTTTTTCTAGGTATAGTTCGGTGCATTATTACACATCATATTTTTTGGTCCCGTTTCCTTTGGTATACCAATCCAACACTCTACCGATGGAACTAAATGGTTAACCCCCTAGCCACAGCTTATGGAAATATCCATATATACTCTTACTTCATTACACTGGACCCAAAATAAGATGAATTAAAATCAACTGTGTATTTGAACATTTGCCAGAAAGTATCAAAAATCGAATTGATGAAAGTAAATTGTAACAGTTTAAACCAGGCCTCTAGCATTCGTGTTGATATAAGATGGCTCTCCCATTTCCATATATTCGTTATCGTACGCCTTGTTGTGGAAAGCATCAAAAGTGTTGTTATACACAGCTGGAACCATTCCCTTATTTTGTTGTTGTCTTGCGTTGTTTCTCGCTAATGACATTCTTTGTTTAAAAATATATGTTTCAATGTAACAATCATTTTCAATAATGTATAGGAATGAACGCAACAGTGTTTATAGAAATACAGCAAAACTCGAATATAACGAACACGGATATAGCGAATTTACGGCTATAACGAATTATTATTCATGTCCCGGCAAATTTCTTATATAAACCTATAGATAATTGATGTATTTAACGAACAGGGTTATAATGAATTTACGGCTATAACGAAGTAATTTTAAGACCCCCGCTGGCAAAATTTTAACGTATTTTATCATTTTTTCCATTTCATATTCCATTGAAGAAACATGCAATTTTAAGATGCATTTATAAAATACTTAAATTGAAATAGTAAACGGATTTAAAAAAAAATGAAATGAAACAGTTATATTGACATTTTTTGTAAATGACGGTTATACTAATTTTATAACTTACGATACTTTAGAAAACTGTTAACCGGAAAAACCCTTAATTATTTTATAACGAATTCGCTATAATATTTTTTACGAATTGGTTATAAACGTATAGCAAATTACGGCTATAACGAAGTTTTTTCCATGGTCCCCTGAAATTCGTTATAAGCGAGTTTTGCTGTATTCACTTTCTGTTTTAGAATCTTACCTTGTGAGTACAATATATAAGATTAGAGCTCCGATGATGATAACCAAGAAACATACAACACCGATCAGGCTGTATAGAGAAATCGCCATGACTTTTTCTTTATCAACTGTTAGTGAAATAGAGGACATACGTAAACAAAGAGATCTTGTAAAACAATATAATAAAACAAACTAAAGAGGAAAGAAACATTTTTTTTTTGAAATTATATATTATTTGAAATTAGAATAATTTTAATTAAATTTGCATTTCTACTTTTTATTGGCCTCACAGAACCACTTATTTAAATGGTAAAATACATCTTTGGTAGACATCGAATATCTATAAGAAGGAAATTATTTTGATGTAAAAAAGGAAATATCAATAGTTTAAAATAAACTGTGTTCGATCATATCCAAAACAATATTTTATGGAATTATTCGGTTAAAACGAAAATGTAAAAAAAAAACTGTTACACAAAGCATAATAGTTTCAGTAGGGCCAACCAAATAACTATTATAAAAATCATCGTAAAATGACAAGGCAATACTGTTAACATATACAAATTGGTGGTTTATTTAGCGTTTTGTTTTTTTTTGTAGAATGTGGCTTTTGCAAAATCAGGTACATTTCAACTTGCAATGTATGTACTGTAAACCAACTACTTCTCGCGACGGCTATAATTCGCCAATTACCTGAGATGAACTGCGCAGCTATGTTAAGGCTGTCCGAAGCTAAATATATATATATCGAAAAATGATACTATTATAATTATCGAAAAATACTTTAACCGAGCGAGTTTCTTTAAACTTTTATTACATTAATTAACAGTGACATCCAACACTATAGTTGATGTATTTTTGTGACGTCATATATTTCTCTTAACCACGTGACGGGTGTATTCTAATACGGTAAATAATCTATAAAAATCGCATCGGTGCAAGTGAATAATGACATTATATCAAAAATATTCTTATGAAAAATCCTTCGATAAATAATTTATTTTGCAGTTCTTGCTGGGGATTCATATAAATATTTCGTTTATTTGAAATATTGTCAAAACATTTCGCACCGCCATCGAATTAGGCACATTTTTACCTTTTAGGCTCGATTTACACAAAATCGGGTCAATCGGTAGATTTACCCCAGCAAGATTCACATTGGTACTTATTTTTTCTCCCGATTACACGTAAAATATACTAAGATTGTTTTTATCTTTCACTTGCGCCTAGCCGTTTTTTATATGCAAATACATATCACCATTCATTAGATTACACGTAGCAAGGGGAGTCTCAAAACCAATAGTTTATGAATAGTTATTTACCTATTACGAAGCTTTAATACGGTTGATTTTTTATACTCCATATCGGTGATATTGAATTTAGTATCACTAATATATTTAACAGTGTCTATGTAAGGGAATGAATCGGTTTTATTAGGCACAATGAATGTCACTTATGACGTTACGATACATTCCCTAAGAACGATCGAAAGGAATGCAGATCGTGACGTCAAAGTTAACTATGACGTCATATCTTATGAAGTACAGACACGTGACTTCCTACATATCACTGTGAAATTAATCGGGCAGCCTTAACATAGCCGCGTGGATCGCGGCGACTAATTTTCGGAACCAAACCTTATCCACACCTTAATTATAAGCGAACGCAGCGAGGCGGCGCGAAGCGCCTCTCGCGTAGCGAGCTCCATAGACAACGTGTATGAGCGGAGAAAATTCGAGTTGAAATCTACACATTGTTCAAAGAAATTTTGATGAGGCCACGTGAAAGGTTCTATATATCCCAATAATCCTTTGCGGTGCATAGCAACATGGTGGAACAGGAAGCGTTTCTAAGGAGAATTCTTACCTCTTAATCGTATACATCTATTTCATTTATATCAACAAAAATCCTTTAAAAACACTAAAGTCAACAACACATATTCTTACGTAAAAAAAAAACTGTACCTATCTGGAATTTTGTTGACATATGACGTCATTTCCTTCCCCGAATTTTTCCGACAATTTACGAGAACTGTCGAGCGCAAAAGAAAGTTAAGTATGACGTCACAGTGACTTCGCGAAATTTTAATTTAGAGGTGGATCAAGCATATGTACTGGGTGTAACGTGTAGTAAGTACTCAGTATCAGTGTTAATGATGACTCTTCGGCTGATTTGTTTTGTTTTGATCATATATTTTTTGCTTAGTAAATACAGATGCAAGTTCCATACTTAACTGTATGACTGTCATATTGATTCAATTGTAATATGCACGCGTGAGGTAGGTGACAAAAAATTATTTAAAAAATGTCTTCAACGCATATATTTATAGCATACAAAAATTAACAAAATTATAAACGAATTGGTGATACTGAGGAAAATAACAACAAGGAACAAAATAGGAAAATACACACTCAGACAAGCAATTCATTGTTTACTGATCTTAATTATTAATGTTAAAAAGTAAAGGCATGATAAAACATGATTGTCTTTTAATAAAAAAAAAAAATCAAACAGCTTTGATTCAACATATTTTAATAAGTCTGTTTTACATTTAATTTAGGTTCAGTGGTAGTTTGTTTATTAAGTGTATTAGCCTAAAATGGACAATTGGAATAACTGTTTGATAACTTCGGGTTCCATGCGGTGATAAACGTTTTCGAGACAAAGCCAAAGTTTTTAGGTTGGGACAAGTCAACAGGTTAAAGTTGCATTTAACACTGTTGAGAGATGTTTGGTTCCTTCTGCGCTCGCCCCAACGGTCACACCGTAAAACATATTATTACAACTACATGGCAAATACTGGTCTGTGGCGAGAACTATTCGTGACAATGAGGCTCTCGCGCACAACGAGAAAAGTTGTCACTCTAGAATAAAGGGTGGTTACAGTAACAGTATGCATTACGTTAGAAACCTACAGGATTGCGCTATTGAAGTTAAGGACAACTTTTAGCTTACCATTTTTCACCAAGTATCGAACACCATAAATAAAATACTTTTTGCAGTAATTTGTTGATGCTTATTATTAGTAACAAGCCGGGAATGAAGTTTATTACATTTTAAGTATAAAATGACAGTTGGTTCTCTTCAAAATAGTTCGAAATTTAAAATTCTACCCAAATTTCCAGAAGTATTTAAAAGAAAAAAAATAACACGAACCGTCCTTGCACAATCTTCCTGAATATCCAGCTTCACATCCAGTTCGACAGGTTCCAGAGACACTAGAACATTGTGCTGGTTCATAACAGTGGCCACATGTCTCGTTGCAATTGTACCCATACTGACCAATGTCACAATCTGAAAAACAAAACGAACGCCATTATATGTAAACATTTTTTTTTTCTTTAAGAGATTCTGCCTGATATTCAAATACAAATTATTAAATATACAGTTAATTAGATTTTTTAAAGAATTCAATTATCAATATTAATAGTGATATACGTTCTATGCACAAACGTCCGCGATATCCAGCTGCACACCCTGTGCGACATGTTCCAGTGACATGGTTACACTCTGCTGGATCAATGCAGTGGCCACACGTATCATAACAATCATATCCATAGAGACCAATGTCACATTCTAAAGAATAACCCATATTTACATATTATAAAATGTATAATGGGAATTTATCTTCACCCCCTGTTTTTTTCGCACCCTTCTGCCTACGTTGTCAGCGTGCGAATTTAAAACTAAGCGAATTCAAAGTTTTTCTTATTATTTTTTATGACATTTACAAATGTGTCAGGGCGAATTAACCCCCCCCCCCCCCCCCCCCACACACACACACATTTAATGTTTTTTTTCTTCAAATTACACAAACCGTTCTTGCACAATCTTCCTGAATATCCTGCTTCACATCCAGTTCGACAGGTTCCAGAGACATTAGAACATTGTGCTGGTTCATAACAGTGGCCACATGTTTCGTTGCAATTATACCCATAATGACCAACATCACAGTCTGAGAAAAAGTAATACTATTAACTGTATTAAGTTTTATATTAACAATGTGGTGACTCTACTGAATATACAAACAAGCATTACTTTAAATACAATTAATTGACTTTCAAACATCATCAATAGTAATAGTGATGTACGTTCTATGCACAAACGTCCGCGATATCCAGCTGCACACCCTGTACGACATGTTCCAGTGACATGGTTACATTCTGCCGGATCAATGCAGTGACCACACGTATTATAACATGCATATCCGTAGAGACCAATGTCACATTCTGAGGAATAAAACACATTTACAAATTATATACTGTTTAGAGGAAAATTGTCGTTGTCCCCCCCCCCCCCCCCCCACACCAGAGTTACCTGTTTGGCAAGAAAGGACAGTGGAATGACTTTAAAGGAACATTTTTACCAACAAAAAAACAAAACAAAAAAAAACCTCCCAAACCCCCCTCCCCACCCACACCCCCCCCCCAAAAAAAAAACAACAACAACAACAACAATAAAAACAGAAAAGAGAAAAAAAAACCAAGAAGAAATGTGGAGTTTGTACCGTTTGAAACAAATGAAAACACACTGCACCAATTTACTTGTGTCCGCCCATAAAGATGACAAACAATGATTTATACTTTGCAATGCGTGTTCAGTTAATACTTTAAGACCTCCTCCGACCCGATCGTGATTGAATATTTTTAGGCTAATTATCGTAAATTTATACTCAATCAAATTATAATATCTCCAAATGACTTTAAAAAATTATCAATAGTAATTGAGCCTGCCAGTGGAGACATTCATAATTGAAAATCTATTCCAGTTGTGAACTGCCAACTTAGTAGCTGGTTTTCTTGTTTACACAAGTCATTCATACATCAAAATAAACCAGGTTTTATGAGTAAAAGACCTAAGGTAATTATAAATGAAACATGTTGTATTAATTACCGTTACACATCAAATTTAAACCAGGAGAAACGCTATGTGGCAAAACAACACGATGATTAATATTTTGAACGAGCGCAGATTTGGCGAAAAATATAGTAAAGTGTTGCACAACATTTTTGAGGTTTAATCATTATGAATAGTCTTATACAAAAGCACACTAAACTATTATGGTTATAGTTACGTTGTCCACAACTTTTTAACTTTAACGTTTCCCATTTCTTTCTTAAAACAAAATGCTTCAATTCAAACGTACCTTTTTTGCAAAAACCTCCAGTGTACCCATTAGAACATCCCGTATGACAGATTCCACTCGTAGTGGAGCATTGAGAAAGATCCATGCAATGACCACATGTCTCATTGCAGTTGTGTCCATAATTACCAATATGACACTCTGTAAAAAATGATGACGATATAGATATCAATCAAGTCCATGACATAGATGTATGCAATGCATATTTTCTATAGGCCAATTAACACGACAAATTTGCAAAAACAACGAATGACCAAATAAAACGAGCAACAACTGTTATTTCTAATAAAGGTTAATATCTATTTTGTAGAGCTATAGAAAAAGAAAATGGCGAAAATGAGACTTTTCAAAAATAATTTCTTTTTTGATCAGAATACCAAAAAAAAAAAATTGGTCGCCAAAGAAAATGAAATTTAAAATGCAATTGTATTATTAAGTTATACTTTAAATTTTGTTGTACACGGCGAATGTGAATATATTTTGCTGTTTTGCTGTATATCAAGTAAAATGCACAATAAATACCCAAATCCATGGCAACAAAACGCCTTTACAAATATAAGTAAATTGACCTTTATTGAATATCATAAATACTTCCGGCTTTGATGGGTTTCGCCCAGAGCTTTCGGAGTGTTTAATGTTGCCGATAATAATGACGATACACTTATAAAAGAGAACAATTATGTTTTAATAACGACTTTTCGATTGCTTTATATTCAAAACAATGTTCAGGGCAAAAGAAACAACAGATTGAAAGTGAGTACAATATTTAAGAACAATCGAGACTTTAACATTCCAACAATTTCAAGGGGTTTTCTTTTGGAACTAAAGATTAATACCAATTGTAAAAGATTGTCGATTGAATTTAGCACGCACAGAAAAATAGTATGTTTTTTTTCATTTGACGTTTTGTTCGGGTTATGGTTTTCAATTGATATTGCCTTATTTTATCTGTACTAATGATGAGAGTACATATCAGTTATGAAACATTAGACAAGTCACATAATTTATTTTTAGATATTCAAAGTATTATGTTTTCAGGATGAACAGTTAGAAGTTTTGTTAATTTTATACTACGCCGTCAATTTCTTTTTCTATTTCAAACAAAAGTAAAACGGCTATAATCTCGAAAGAAACATATATGTACATTGAGTCTTCTCTTACTAAAGAATACGTATAACTCAATAGACTGAAACCTTCTTTGCACGATGGTCCAAAATATCCAGCACTACATCCTGTGAGACATATCCCAGTAACAGGAGAACATTGAGTCAGATCTTTACAATGACCACACATTTCATCATAGTAGTATCCATATGAACCAATTGGCCAATCTGCTGAAGAAAGATACAGAAGAAGACAGATAAAAAGTCATTTTAATGTGCATCATTAAGTGAAACCATCATTGATTATTAATAAACACTGTATTTAAAACACCTTTAGAGAATCACAGAATAGGCGTTTTATAACCTTTGTGATAATGAATTCCATTGGAAACAGAGCAATTTGTTGTTGCATGCATGTTAAACTGGTTTTAGGTTTTGATTTCTTTACGATTTAAAATATTTTTTTTTTACAGAGGTTGAAATCTATACATGTACTGTGTATGCACTTATAGATATATTTTATTGTTATGAATTGTCTGAATTAAATACCTTCAGTATTTTGATACAACGTAATTTACCTTTAATTTAATGACAAAATATCAATGGCTTTTGTTTGTTTGTTTGTTTGTCAATTTTAAGCTCACCTGAGCCAAATGCTCAAGTGAGCTTTTCTGATCACAATTTGTTGTCTGTCGTTGTCGTCGTCATTGTCGTCGTTGTTGTAAACTTTTCACATTTTCATCTTCTACTCAAGAACCACTGGGCAGATTTCAACCACATTTAACACAAAGCACTACTAAATGAAGGGGATTCAAGTCTGTTCAAATGAAAGGGGACACCCTTTTAAAGAGGGAGATAATTGAGAATTATTGAAAATTTGTTGGTATTTTTCAAAAATCTTCTTCTCTAAAACTGTTCGGCCTGAAAAGCTTAAACTTGTGTGGAGTCATCCTCAGGTAGTGCAGATTCAAGTTTGTTTAAATCATGGTCCCCGGGGGTAGGGAGAGGCCACAAGTACATAGGAATATATAGAGAATGTATAGAGAAAATCTTTTAAAATCCTCTTCTTAAAAACTATCAGGCCAGAAAAGCTCAAATTAAAGTGGAAGCATCCTCAGGTAGTGTAAATTCAAGTTTGTTTAATCTGGGGTAGGGTGGGGCCACAAGAGGGGGATCAGGTTTTACATGGGAATATACAGATAAAATATTTTAAAATCTTTTTCTCAAAAACTATTAGGCCAGGAAATCTCAAATAAAAGTGGAAGCATCCTCAGGTAGTGTAGATTCAAGTTTGTTCAAATAATGGTCCCCGTGGTAGGGTGGGGCCACAAGAGGGGGATCAAGTTTTACATTGGAATATAGAGAGAAAATCTTTTAATATCTTCTAGTCAAAAACTATTACGCCAGAAAAGCTCAAATGAAAATGGAAGCATCCTAATGTAGTGTAGATCCAAGTTTGTTCAAATCATGGTCCCCGGGGGTAGGGTGGGGCCACAATTAGCAGATCAAGTTTTACAAAGGAATATGTAGAGAAAATCTTTAAAAATCTTCCTCTCAAAAACTATTACGCCAGACAAGCTCAAATTAAAAGGGAAGCATCCTCAGGTAGTGTAGATCCAAGTTTGTTCAAATTATAGTCCTTAGGGGTAGGCTGGTTCTACAAGGGGGGGGGGGGGGCAAGTTTTACATAGGAATATATTAAGAAAATCTTTAAAAATCTTTCTAAAGACTATTTGGCCAGAAAAGCTTTTACTTGTGTAAAGGCATCCTCCGGTAGTGCAAATTCAAGTGGTTGGGCGGGGCCGCAATGGCGGGATGATTTTTACATAGGAATATATAGAGAAAATCTTTAAAAATATTCGGGGAAAGTTTTCAGTCCAAAACTCAGTACTTAGTGTGAAAGCACAGGTTATGCAGATTTTAAGTTTGATGAAACCATGATTCCCTAGAGAAAAAAAGGGCCACAAAATTGGAGGGGGGTATATAGTAATAGAGAAAAATCTTCTTACAGGTACAACAACAAAAGGGGCTTGGTATTTACAAATGTACCTCCAAAAAAGAGGTGGATAAAAATTGGCAAATTTTACATTTTTTAGCAAGATCTTCTGTACTTACATGTAGTTGTCAAGATATTTTGATACTGTAATGCTAATTTGATCAGAATTAAGGCAATTGTTGCGCAGGTGAGCGACGTGGCCCCCTGGGCCTCTTGTTGTTTTTGTCACTTAAAGTTGTTTGGTGGTAATAAGATAAAAAAAAAGACTATAAAACTTGTGGAAAGATCATAAACGTGCTTACTTTTACATTATTTTTTTAGGATTTTTTAACACAAAGAATTAAAAAATATTACATTCTAAGAATAAGCCACTTAAACATGAAAACTTTTACTTTTTCGGCATTTTTTGGAAAGAAGTTTGGTTTCGTTTGTTTGTACGGTTTTTTTTTTTTGATTCGGTTTGTTATAATTATATTTAGTTAACAAAAACTGTTTTGGTTGGCTGATTAAAATCGTTTATATTGTATAACATAGTTTAATACCTCAGAATGCAACGGAAGTATTGATGCGCTTCATTATACATATAAATATTGTTGTTGTTATCCTCTTTTCTTTAAAATGAATTTTTAATAAGCTTAACTAGTGAAATATTCATTTATTGGAAATGAATCTCTCCTAATCATGTTTTACACCAGTTGCATAACATAACACACGTTTATAGTCAGCGTAAACTCTCTAAAATTATGTTATGGTCGTAAAACATTGGTAAAAAATGAACTAAAGGATTTAGATTTAAAAAAAAAAATTGCCTTGAAACACTGTATCAATAATTGCATAATATTGATTTCTGCTGAAAAAAGTTTAAGGAATTACTGGACAAGGTATCGTGTATATACTCCTAGAAAACCTAAAAAAAATATGACGTGCAATTGGATGGTCTTTTAATCACTTTAAAAAGTAATATTTTAAGAAAAAAAAGAACTATTAATATACATAATTCAATAGAAAAGAAAATAAGTTGCAATAATAAGACACATCATGAAAAGAATAAAAAATCTGGTTGTAAACCTTGTTTATAGAATTACTTGTTTCATGGTGTGGTTTCATGTCCATGTAGCTAGGTTTACAAACCAGACAGGCACACATTATTGGATCCCATACATCACAATCCGGGTTTAGCGTTGGGCACCCTTTAACAAAATCGTCATTGGTATTACGTGTACTATATTGTATTTCAGTACTATCATTTCTTAACTGTTCATTTTATTTTCTATAAAAGTGTTTTAATGTGCATTTATTTTGTTATGCAAATATATTTTTTTTGTTAAAATGCTTAATAAAAAACTTTGCTTTTTATTTCATGACGATTGAGAAGCAACATCTATTATTTATATTATAACGTGTATATCTCGTTTGCATATATGTTAGCGCAATGGGGTCTTAATATGGGGGTAGCAGAATACACTAGAAAACTGTCACACTATATAATTCATCTCACATACATCCAGAGCCGATAACAGGTAACGATGTTCAAATTTATTATTAAATATTCTAATAAACCGATAAAGTTATCCTTACCATATAACCGATAAATTTATCCTTACCATATACCTCTACCTCACAAAGATCGTTCTCAGCATCATTGTTGTAGTCGCTTGGATAGTCAACTCCGGGTAATCTCTCATTGTAGTAGATGATATATTGTCCAAACATACGGCACGTCGTGTTGAATACCTCTGGTATAGTATTTTTATTGAATTTAATGTCTTTGAAACACAGTTTTCCATTTAATCTATCTGTTGAGTTGGACACATAGAGCGAAAATCCTAAGAAACTAGATATCCATTTGTTCCATTCGTCTGTGTACAAAGTAATATTCAATATAGTTAAAAAAAGTATAAAAAAAACAACAAAATTATAGAAATAATCAAACAAGGTAAAGTTTAAAAAAAAGTATCGCTGATGTTCAATACACAGTACATTTGATGCACTTCAATTTGGTACATTGGTTGAATTAACATGTGTACTGTTATATTTTTATAGCAGATCTACAGACAAAATATTGGTGGAAATAGATCAAATGTAAATAACCACACCTATATCAAAATATTAAGATGCCCTTCTTAGATTAATGTTACACATCCAGTTAGGTATTTGTCAGCCGAACTATGTAGCTTACAAAACTACGTTTCAGATTATTTAACTATTAGTCTAATACATCACATTGGTTTGGACTGCTTTTATTATACTTTTGTAAATGCATATGCAAAATAATACAATATCAAAATAGAGTAGAAATCATTGGAAATCATTGATTTTGTTGATATTTAACACAGACCTTTATATACGTGATGACTTAATTTGTTCTATGGTCAACTCGCCTAACCTATGTAGCACTATTCCTTTATCACATGCATGCAAGTACATACTCTACATGTGAACAGTTTCTAACGCAAAGCAAGCTTCTGAAAAACAAGTTGAAAAAAAAAACAAAAAACAAAACAAAAGTTTTAACAGTCTTGAATCTTTTAGTGAGTTCTATGATCGATACAACGACCTTGTCGGCAAATACAGTGTTCCACTGGGTCACATGCTGATACTTATTATTTGACCACAATTAGTCACCTACATGTACATGTAATTGTCTACTGATTTTTCCGTTTTCCCGATTACGATAAAGAGCACATGGCGTGTGAGAGCGTTCGGCGACCGATTACCCCCCCCCCCCCCCCCCCCATGGCACCTGATCCTACCTCTATTTTTTTGGAGGTCCTTGTTTGCTCTGCTCCAGTTTTGTATTTTTTCTTTGGACTTATGATTTTGAACAATGTTCGATATCATTTATCCAATACTTAGTATATATTAATAATATGAATAATAATGCAATAGGGGTCATATTTACATATATATTTATTTGTCAAATACCTAGAACGTAATTACTTCCATTTGAATTCTTACTGTTTTCCCAAAAGAGTTATCTCTTTGGTTATTGAGTACACGTGGATCGATATCTAAAATATAAGGAGTTTTCTGATCACTTGATTTAAATAATAGTATTACGTATTTACCCAGAAATTACACCTGGTCAAACCAGTTTATTGTATTTTGCGCCATTTTTTTGTATAGTGTTCACCGCAGCGAGTGTCCATTTTGTTGCTTACATGTACATCTTTCATTGAAATTTATTCTGATCACCGGCTGTGGGTTGTTTTTTATTTCACAAATAGGTATTTATGTTTCTATGATCATTTTTACATTATTTAATTAAGATTAAAGTTTAAGTACCTTTTGTGAAGATGCTGAGGAAACAATATATCACTTATTATGGGAATGTCCAAGGGTACAACATTTATTAGCAGAATTTGTTAGAGTTTGCAACTCTAAAGGAATTAGAATAGTCCTTGATAATAAAACTTTTATTTTTGGTGTCTTAGATGATGTGAAGTCAAAAGCGTTCAATATTGTACTCATATTGATAAAAAAATACATATACAGAAGTAGATGCCAGAAAAACCAATTAACAGTAAATGCCCTTATGAATGATTTAAAACAGTTACATAAAGTATTCCAATTCTGTGCAAAAGAAAGAAGTGAAATGGATAAGTTCAATACAGACTGGGAAATTTGGACCCCTGTGATTAACTCACTCTAAGTGCTCTCTCTCTCTCTCTCTCTCTCTCTCTCTCTCTCTCTCTCTCTCTCTCTCTCTCTCTCTCTCTCTCTTCTCCCCCCCCCTCTCTCTCTCTCTCTCTCAATAAAAAAGGTGCTCAATATGTATTTTTTTATCTCTCTTAGTAAACGTTCATTATATATGCATTATTGATGTAATTGTTTTCGTTGCTTTCTTAAACATACTTTGTGTCCTTGAAAATTTCTGATGTATGTACGTGATGTATGTAGAAGCAGTTGGCTTACTAATAAAAAAAAAAAAAAAAAAAAAAAGATTAAAGTTTAAAGATATGTAAAGTTATAATAAGTGTGATTTAGATTTGTTTGATTTAAAACTCCAAATTCATTCATTACCTAATTATATATGAATATATTGTAAATCGATTATAGAATTTATATACGGATTATTGCCAAATATTTAGTATTGCTTATATTTGTTTTAAGACCTGTTTTCTTCTTGAATAAATCAACGAACCCAGCAGTACACTTCGTTTGTTTATACATGTACAAGTGACCCTGTTTCAGTGGCGCCCACTTTGGGACTCTCGCATTTACATATTTATTCTACACAATACAGCCAAGTTGGTTATTCTGGTGATCTTTAAGGTCTGTGAACATTACCATTTAATTTATTGATTTTTTTTGGATCGAACTGTCTAATGCCAGCGATTCTTATTCCGGAACTGGACATCCTGTTTTGGTTTCTTCGGACTTAAGTATTCGACTTTCTGTTTCCGTCGTAATTTGTGAATCGAATGTAAACAATAACTATTGAGACTTCAGAATCTTGGATTGTAGCGAACTGTTAGACTTTTTGAAATATTTAACGAATCATTTATTCACCAAATATTTCATCATATAATAGCTATATGATTTTCGTTTTTTACACGTTGTAAATCAAATTATTGAATATGTCCAACCAAGAAATAGACAGAGAAGTGAACGGGGAAGAGGAAGAAGTTAAAACAGATCCACCCAAAGAGAAGGTTAGTCAGGGAGAAGTTGAAAAGATCATAGATTTTCTGAATTCTAACACAAAGTACAGAGTTGTTACAGAGGAAGAATTTGAACTACTGAAAGGTCCACAACTGAAATCCACACCAAAGGATACTTTTCCACCTAAAATTCAACGACCTCTCCAAAGACGGCTACTACCCAGTGTTGCAGATATTACCCACATTTTCTGGTGAACATAAAGCTGGTGAAGTTGTGTTTGATGTTTGGAAATATGAAGCAAGATGTGTTATTAGAGAAGCTGCATTTCCCAAAGCTGTAATACTTCATTCGATCAAAACTCAATAAGGGGCAAGGATATATCTTTTTTTAATAACAATAGCAGAAGATACTTCACCAATGGGTATTATTGAGAGATTTGATGAGGTTTTTGGAAATGTCTGTGAAAACGAAGCAGTTATTGAAAACTGTTATCAACAATCTCAAAGTGAAACTGAATCTGTTGCAGAGTATGGTATGCGATTACAGTCATTAATTCAAGTTGCTTTTGAAAGAAAACAAGTTTCAGCTACAGCACGTGATGAGATGTTGTGTTCCAAACTATTCACAGGATTGAGAAATAAACAACTGCGATAATGTATTCGATACAAATATGAACAAATTTTAATTAAAAGGACTTTGACAAAATACTACGTGAAGTAAGATCCGTTGAAAAACAGATGGGGAATTCAACACCTGTGAAACCGGAAAGAGCAACAGTTCGACAACAATCAACTACAACTATCGAAGACATTTTTAAAAAAATCGATAACCTATCCACAAAAGTTGAACGAATAGAAAATGAGATATTCACAATTAGAGACGGAGGAAATCGCAGTGCATATCATGGTACATATAATTTCAAAAGAAATGGACAGGATTTTCCGAACCAGAGACCAAGATCATCTTTTGAGGGAAATAGATACAGAGGGATACAGTCTTCCAATGGAATTCCAGACAATATGATAGAGGAGATTCAAATGTGTACAGAGGCCGTGGACGAGGACAAAGACAGTTTTGCTCCACTTACAGACATTTAAACGCCTAGAGGTTTCTGATAGAGGACAATCTAGTGACCTAGATTTAGAAGAATGTTCCATAAAAGAATGTAAAAAAAGGAAGACATCAACTCTTATTGGATCAACAAATGAGACTGTTGTTATTTTGAATGATGAAAAAGTGAGTGCTTTAATTGATACTGGATCATCAGTGTCTACCCTTAGTGAACAATATTATGATAAACATTTGAAACATCTACCGATAGAACCTGTGACTGACATCATTAACATTTAATGTGCAAATGGACTGAATCTTCCATATTCAGGATATGTCGTGTTACCTTTGAAGATGGATGAATCAGATGTAACTATTGATGCATTTTTCCTGATAGTCCCTACTACTTCTTATCATCAGCAAACACCAATACTTATTGGCACCAACATCTTAAAAATTCTACTGGAAGACACCAAAGAAAAATATGGAAATAGATTTCTACAAACAGCCAATTTGACAATTCCATGGTATCTATCTTTAAGATGTATAGCACTTCGGGAGAAGGAGTTATTACACAACCAAAACAGATTAGTTTACATCAAGTCAGCGGAAAAGAAGAAAATCATTATACCCGCCAATACTGAAGTAATTTTTCAGGGAGCCATTCATGACGCTATACATTACCATCCAGTTTGTGCTATTCTTCAAGCTACTCCGGCATCCAAGATATCAACTGTTGTAGACATTTCACCTGTTCTCATAGACGATCATGAGGGATTTTAAGACACTATTCCTGTTCTTGTTAGTAACATTTCAACAAAGACCGTTACCATCAACCCTCGAGAAGTGATGTGTGAAGTTCAACCAGTGAAACTACAAGATCTCCTAACAGCTGATGACTCGACAACTTATGATGACATCTTTAGCCAAGTCAATATTCCTGACAATGAACTGTCATCTACTGAACTTGAGAAAGTGAAAGCCCTACTAATGGATTATAAGGACATTTTATATACCGGCGATGGAGATATTGGTCATAATCAAAGTGTACAGCATCGAATTGAATTGAACAATGAAATACCCTTCAAATAGCGTTATAGAAAAATTCCACCCTCTATGATTGATGAAGTCCGTGATTATCTACAACAACTACTGAAAGGAAACATCATTAGAAAATCTCACTCACCATTTTCATCCAATGTTGTTTAAGCAAAGAAGAGAAATGGAAAATTAAGACTCTGTATCGATTATCGACAGCTGAATGCAAGAACCATCAAAGACAATTACGCATTACCAAGAATAGATGACATTTTAGAAAACCTAGCTGGAAACAAATTCTTTTCTGTATTGGCTATGAAGGCAGGATACTACCAAGTTGAAATAGCTGAGGAACACAAGGAAAGAACCGCCTTCACAGTAGGATCCTTAGGATTTTATGAATATAACAGAATGCCATTTGGATTAACCAACGCCCCCGCTACATACCAACGTTTGATGGATGAATGCCTGGGTGATTTACATTTAAACATCTGTTATATATTCCTGGATGACCTTATCATATTTTCTCGAACATTTAAAGAACATTTACAAAGGATGGAAAAAGTGTTCCAAAGACTGAGAGAGTCTGGAATGAAGCTAACACCTAAGAAATGCTCTTTACTGATGAAGCGTGTGAAGTATGTCGGCCATGTCATATCTGAGGACGGTATTGAACCGGATGAGGAAAAGATCGACAAAGTCATGCAGTGGCCTCAACGAAAAAGCAAAGAAGATGTGGAAGGCTTCTTAAGATTTGACGGATATTACAGGAAATTTGTAAAAAACTTTGCTAAGATCGCAAGACCATTGACAGATTTGTTACCATCAACTAGAAAGAAATCGAAAGGCAGACAGAAAATTGGTACAAGCAGTACAGAGAATCCATTTGTCTGGAATAAAGAGCAAAAAGAGGCATTTACCAATTTAAAGACACAGCTTTCCTCACCTCCAATACTAGCATATCCAGATTACTCTATTCGTTTTGACGTACATACAGATGCATCAGGAAGGGGATGAGGAGCTATACTATACCAGGATCAGGCAAGACAGTTATTTCCTATGCTAGCAGAGGGTTAGGCAAGGCTGAACGCAACTACCCCGCGCATAAGATGGAATTCTTAGCACTTAAATGGGCCATAACCGAAAAGTTCAAGGATTATTTATACGGTCACAAGTTCAGTGTCCTTACATATAACAACCCATTGACATATGTATTGACCACTGCACAACTTGATGCGACAGGGCATAGATGGGTTGCTGCTCTTGCTGCATTTGACTTTGACATACACTATAGACCTGGAAAGAGGAATGCGGATGCTGATGCCTTATCCAGACATCCTACAATTACAGACAATGTGTGCAAAGTACCACAGGATTCAGTGCAAGCAGTATGCAGTGCTCACATCATCATTTTTCCACTGATTGAAAGCTTACCTGTTTCAGCTTCATTGATTGAACATCCTGAAGTCAGCATTCCAGATCTTACATCAATCGATATCAAGAGGGTGCGATGTCAAGATCCTAACTTATTATTCTGGATTGATGTGGTAGAGGAAGGTAGAAAACCCAGGAAAGAAGAAATTCACAAGTCTTATTTCAATACGGTGGTGCTACAGAACTACCGCAGATTACCCCTTAAGGATGGAATACTTCACAGAGAAATAAAATTTGAAGATGAAGGGAAACATCAACTTCTTGTTCCCAATAACATTGTGGAAGATGTCTTGTATTTCTCCCATAACTTCTTAGGACATCAAGGCAGAGACAAAACTATTTCTGTAGTACAAGACAGATTTTTCTGGCCTTGATTAAGTAAAGATGTTGAGTATTACATCAGAACCTGTGACAGATGTTTGCGTCGTAAAACTCATATCAATGTTAGAGCTCCACTATTCAACATCAAGACTTATGAACCGCTCGAACTTGTGTGTATGGATTTTCTTTTCACTGAACGACCAAAGCCATACCAACTAGGAACATGACGGCCAAAACAACAGCTCAAGCATTTTACAACAACTTTGTCATCCCATATGGAATACCTTATAAGATCCATTCCGACCAGGGTGCAAATTTTGAAAGCAGTTTGATAAAAGAACTCTGTTTACTATTGAATATTCAGAAAACTCGCACAACACCCTTTCATCCCATGGGGAATGGAATCTGTGAGCGATTCAACCGAACATTGATTAATATGATTCGAACTCTTCAGCCATATCAGAAGCAGGATTGGAAAACATACATTGGCCCCATTGTGCATGCCTACAATAGCAATAAACAGGATACTACTGGATTTCCCCCATACCAACATATCTTCGAAAGGAAGCCTAGATTACCCATAGATCTAGTGTTTGGAACCAAGCAACCAGTGATGAATAAGAAACCATTACACAAGTATATTGAAGACTTGAAGCAGAAACTTAAGGATTCTTTTGAACTTGCACAGAAAAACACTGGTAAATCCCAAGATGCTCAGAAAAGGAATTATGATCTTAAAGTTAGGAGCACTTTTATTCAACCAGGGGATAAAGTCTTAGTGAAAATTGTGGCACATGATGGTAGACACAAGATTGCGGACAAATGGGAGCAAGATGTTTATGATGTGATCTCAAGACCTAGTCCAGATATACTTGTGTTTGTAGTTAGAAAAGAGGACAATACAGGTCGAACAAGAACTTTACACAGAAATCTACTCATGCCATATAAAACCAGTAACCAAAATGAGTCACCTCCACCACCAAAGCCTAAACCAAGGAAAC
Organism: Magallana angulata; assembly: GCF_025612915.1. Taxonomy (NCBI): domain Eukaryota; kingdom Metazoa; phylum Mollusca; class Bivalvia; order Ostreida; family Ostreidae; genus Magallana; species Magallana angulata. The sequence continues at coordinate 41,004,911 of NC_069112.1, forward strand.
GCATGATTTTCATTGAGGCTGAGGATAAAAGAAGAGTGAAACCAGTTCCTATACAAAGAAGGACAACTCTTGATGAGAGCTTATCAACGAAGGAGTCTGAAGACCACATCGATGATGTCGTTGAAGATTCAGACGATGAAGTCATTATTATACAAACGTGAGACCAACTGGCAGTGTTAGTAGATCAACTAACAGTACAGAAGAAGAAGAAGGAAATGTACCGGTACAAGATTCAGATCCAAATACTCCAAATGAAAAGGATATCTTGGAACCTGAAAACAGTGATTCGTCGACAGTGAGTGAACTCAACAAATCTGTGATTGACAATTCCATGTCAAATGATACATCGACGGAAAATGAACACCAAAATGTAGATACAAGTGGTGACAGTAATGACGCACAGGACAGACCTCGGCAGCAACCGAGAAGATCAACAAGAGAGAGAAGACAGCCGGAATGGATAAGACTGGAGACTATGTTTGTAAAACTATGAACGTTGACTGGATGTCACGAGCTGATTACCTGAAGTCATTGATTGATATGATATGTATGATATCTACATGATATATGTGTTAATTGAGCAGTATGGATTTATGAAATAGGACTGTAATAGGGGTCATATTTTCATATATATTTATTTGTCAAATACCTAGAACGTAATTACTTCCATTTGAATTCTTACTGTTTTCCCAAAAGAGTTATCTCCCTTTAATTATTGAGTACCTGTGGATCGATATCTAAAACTATAAGGAGTTTTCTGATCACGTGATTTAAATAATAGTATTACGTATTTACCCAGAAATTACACCTGGTCAAACCAGTTTATTGTATTTTGCGCCATTTTTTTGTATAGTGTTCACCGCAGCGAGTGTCCATTTTGTTGCTTACATGTACATCTTTCATTGAAATTTATTCTGATCACCGGCTGTGGGTTGTTTTCATTTCACAAATGGGTATTTATGTTGCTATGATCATTTTTACATTATTTTATAAAGATTAAAGTTTAAAGATATGTAAAATTATAATAAGTGTAATTTAGATTTGTTTGATATAAAACTCCAATTCATTCATTACCTAATTATATATGCATATATTGTAAATCGATTATAGAATTTATATACGGATTATTGCCAAATATTTAGTAATGCTTATATTTGTTTTTATGACCTGTTTTCTTCTTGAATAAATCAACGAACCCAGCAGTGCACTTCGTTTGTTTATACATGTACAAGTGACCCTGTTTCAATAATTCTATATTCATTTGTTAAATTTTACGAAATTGAGTGTCCATACAATACATTGCAATATGTAGCAGCATTTGTATATATAATATCAGTGCCTACAACTTTAAAAATTCTTAAAGACTGTTCTTTTAAAAAAAATCATTACCACATGTATGAATTAAATTGTACATTCCTTGCTGGTCAATGGTTATACGTTTTTTATGTTTAGAATTATACTTTCGTTTAACCTATACGTGATTTATTCGTACACATTTTTTTTTGTATTCAACAATGATTAAATATTTACCCCAAGGTTGGTTATCGGTCATAAAATACAATGTGATGTGATCGATGTAGTGGACGCTGCCAAGGTCTACTCTCCAGGTGGCAGTTGCCTCCTTAGCTGCTGATACAACGCATTGACCACCATTGATGCTAAGGTTTGACTTTAATCCATCTACTGCATTGGCTGCGTCATATATAACATTGCATGTATATGGGTTACTCTGATATGATGGCATGTTAAGGGCAACATTGTCTGTAAAAAAAATATACAGGAAAATTAGGGAAATGAAATTTTGACCCTATGATTCATATAATAAAAATGTTTTATGTATCAAATAATAATTTTGAAAAAGAGTTGATTCTTGTATGAAAATCCTTTAAAAAAAAAACCAACAAAACATTTGTGCATAATGACAGTGTATTACATCAAAAGTTCAACGGTATTTGTAATTCACTTAAAATCAGATTGGATATTCATTAATTATAAACATAAATAGTTTTGACAAGGAAATACACAGACCAGCTTGAACAAGTAAAATGAATGCTCTTTTTGTTTAAGGTACATGTATAAGGTATATTAAAGATATTTGTGAGACGCGCTCAAAATAGTTCTGAACGAAAACTGCAGGAAAATAGAATATTTCTGCTTAAAATGATAAAATGACAGATACATGTAAATGTTTATTTTAAAGTTTTCATAAAATTATTAAGTTAAAAGTATTTGGATCAATATGATTATAATGAAGAACAAAAACCCATGTTTTTTTTTTGCTTCATAAATATATATGTACAATTTAATAATGAAATTAAGATCTCAATTTTCTTTTTGGAAGGAGGTGGGGTGTCCATTTAAGCCCCCCCCCCCCTCCCCTCACCATTGTATATTGTCGTTTTACAATATTCCACAATCAAATAAATTTATACTTTTTACGTAACGTACTATCAAAGCAGACACTATAATTAAATAAATGTACGTAACAGTTTCTCTTACATTGTTACTTATTTTCTACACTCGTGAGAATGTACTCAGCAGAGTTGAGAACGTAAACAAATCCAACACTACTTAGTACATTCTTTTATATGGTTGGTTGTTGCGATTTGAAGAATTTCTAAGTTGAGGACGTTATAAACACTTTATTTGAGAATTGAGGCTGAGTTGGTCATTTTTTTTTTGTGGCGGCGGTGCCAGAAGGAAAAACATCATTTGTTTCCAATATGTTAAGAGGTACACTCTGTCAATTAACTATATTATTGATGTGTGTATTGGTTTACCATATTTCTTAGACACATATATGTACCATGAAGTGTTAAGGTGTTGACAATAGAATTTAGTCTTATTCGTGATGATATAGAAAAAATGACTAATATTAGCGCTCTTAAAAGGTTATCACTTTGTGTATACTATCACCGTGTGAAATGTACCCCTTGGACATGACACCTTTTCTCCTGTCACTGGCTATGAGTGACTTTGATCCGGACACCCTTAATTGACTCACAGTTTATCTTAGTAATCTGTTAATTGAAGTAACTCTTTATATTTACTTTTCTATTATTCTCTATTATTAAACATGTTTTGTTATCTATATTTATTGTTGGCCATGTTTAATTATTCGGCAGTTGGAGAGCGACGGTCAAGGCGCTCGTACCACCGACTCCCGAATTCGCAGAATATTGTTATAAGTTTGCGGAGTTTTAATAAATCTTGTAAAACGAATACCGATCGACTTGTACATTTCCGTGAGTCACAATTGGTGTTAGAATCCGGCTTGATTAGCTTGATACACGATCCCATGAAGTACCTCCCACCTAAATTCCCCCAAATGGATTCGTACCAGTGCTCGTATGGACCAGCGTGGACCACGCCTGTAATTACCAGACGCAGTTTACTTCGTACATAAGAATCCCGCTTGTAGAAGATGTGGACTTGTTCACAATGTAGGGTATTGTGTTGCAAGATCTTCTATGTGTTTTAACTGCGGTAAGAATGGACATTTTGCGCGGATGTGCAAGACACAGAAAATTAACCGCCGAAGTGACGTTCACGCCAATAAAGTAGTAGAGACTCGGAGAACAGATCGCGCGACACAAACAGAAAAAAAGAAAATTGGAGAGGAAATTTCAACGCGACAGAGAACGGATCATAGTTTTCAACGAAAAACGCTTACTACTTGCAAAACTTCCGTTTTCCAGAATTAAAGACTATCAATACTTTGAAGATCTTATTAAGAGTCAACTGGGTGATGCAAGGCAAAAAATCAGCGTTTTGCGTGGAGATATTGACCACCAAACTGCAAAAGTAAAGTTCTTCGAAAACCGCCATTTTGTAGTGCTGGCTGAGTTACAGAAAAGAGACAGAAAAATTCAGCAGCTGGAAGAACAAATTACACGCCCAAGTAATACACTACGTGACAGAGAAGAAGAACAAAAGGAACAGGCAAAGACAAGTCATTCAAGGGGACACTGTCGTAAAACTGCGATGAATTCGACCTATGCTCAGAGACGGTTTGAGTCTACATGTACCAGCAATTGGAAGCGTGATCTACCCAGTTCCAGAATGGGCCGAGGAGGAACAAGTACCGGGTTCCACAGCAGTACGTTTATTCGGAACACGGGGACGTGTTCATCGGAAGTAAGAGTCAACTATCCCCGTGTGAATGTACCCCTTGGACATGACACCTTTTCTCCTGTCGGTGGCTTTGAGTGACTTTGATCCGGACACCATTAATTGACTCACAGTTTATCTTAGTAATCCGTTAATTGAAGTAACTCTTTATATTTACTTTTCTATTATTCTCTATTATTAAACATGTTTTGTTATCTATATGTAACTGTTGGCCATGTTTAATTATTCGGCAGTTTGAGAGCGACGGCCAAGGCACTCGTACCACCGACTCCCGACCTCGCGGTGTGTAATACGTTTGTGGAGTTTTAATAAATCTTGTAAAACGAAACTTGATCGACTTGTACATTTTCCGTGGGTCACAGTAACCCAAACAGCCAAGTGAAAAGTTAAAATAAATATTTAATTCTGATAAATAATATAAAAAATAATAATTATATGATCTTTATATAAAGTAAGTTAAAACATTAACTCACCATACGCCTCTGTTACCTCTAACATACTGGACAACATGGACAGGACACCAAGGAGACACATAGAATGACAGAACAGAAAGTACATCTTAGAATACTGTAGGCTTGGTATTCTCAGACCTTTCTTAAAACTGGCGATATTTAAAGAATGAAGTGATTTTAAATATGTAAAGGTTAAAGGGTTCTTCTTTAAAGGGGCGTAGTATTGATAAGGAAGATTAATAATAAAAAAAAACCAGCAATAGGACTGCGTGATATTTTTTTCCTCGAGACCAATGCAATTGCAGAATTTCTGTAATTTTTCCTTCGGTGAGAGACATAAAAGGTTCTGTGTTACTTTTTTATCTTCCTTTTTATAGATATAAATAGTAAATACTAATAATGTAAGCATTGCGATTTCTTACTGTTGCTGTTCTTGGATTTTAAGAAAGCTTATTACTTTAATTGTGATTCAATGATACACACGTTATAAAAATTCAACCATTTTTTTTAATTTTCATAATCGGATGTATAAGTCAATCATGATTTTATCTGAATAATGAATTTAAAAGTGTTTACCATAATTGCAAATGTATAACATTGTATATCACGCACACGCTTTTTATTGTACACGTACATGATAAAATATGTTTGAAATCGATATACGAAAGATTTCTAATTTATTATTTTTAGTTTTAATGGATAAACAGCATACGTTTAGTTCAAAATAATTGCCAATTTTTCATTGGTCTTAATTCCTTAAGATAGAGAAACATGTACATATAGCTCTTAAAGTTTGTAGGTGACAATACTCCAAATCATATAATTATTTACTTTGTTAGAATGGAAAGAAAAATTGCTTCATTAATTCATAAGTTGTTGCTACACTAGTAGTGCTTTAGTACATAACGTTAAAAATCCTTACATTATCTTTATGCGTCAATTTTATAACGTAAAACAAAGTTAGTTCATACATGTCAGTTAATATGAATGTTGGACAATAATATAGTTTACATAAAATGAGGTATCTGCAGCACCACATTCATATTTCTTTGATCTATTTCGGTAATATGTAAAAACATATCTGATGACGCCGTTTTTCCAGATACGTGTGTCCTCAAGGAAGAAAAAACAACAGATTAGAGAAGTTGTACAACAAAGTAACATGGTTCTTCGTTTACACAAATACTATTTTGCTTTTTGTTTCCACAAATATCTATTTCAAAACAAGGAAAACGTAACAAACTGTATCATATGGTAACAGGAGATATCGCCATCTCCATTCGTATTTACAATTATTGGTTTAAATTATAAATGCTTGCAATTTTTATTGGCATGACTTGTTACTAAAACGATGAGTCTAGTACTCCTTTCTGTGGGTTTTTGCCTTCAATCAACATTATTTAATCGTACTGTCGAGAATGGGTATAATTTCGTACAATTTATATACAGATTGTACGTATATTACGCTTCAGTAAAATGTTTACAGTGACACATCTTTGAAAATATAAGATGACTGATTTAGCAGAAAGAAACTGTAAAGTTAGCAAAAGTGTTCTAAGAAATGATAAATGAAATACAACTGTAGATTTCATACTTACTCGTTTATGACTCGTAAAAAAACCCTCAAATGAACAATAACCTTCATTAAGGAAAGTTTATAAGTGGCTCTCTTAAAACACTTGTAAGAGGCTGTAAATCAGAGACTTCACCCCCCCCCCCCCCCAACCTCCCCTTACAAAAAAAACACCCAAAAAAACCCCAAACAAACAAAATCAAAATCAAATTTTGCAACGTTACAATGCAATATGCATTTTTTATAATGTATTTTGACCTGTAGACATATCACCTCACTGAAAACAACAAACCCTTTGTTATGAATATGCTTAATAACAAGATATAAAACCCCCCAGAAGGATTTTTTGTTTTCAGATGATTTTTAAAAAATCCGTTTATCGTTAGTTTATATTATGAAATGAGCTATTTTAACCCAAAATTCAAAGTTATCTCTCTTTTTTTGTCCAAATCATTTATATTTTACGAAAATATACAATAATGTTTAAATTATGTAATAGAAATATGTTTAATTAGATAGTTATCAAAAATGACTTTTAGTTAGGCGACTAGGCAATGCTATCGTTTGCAGTTCTTGTTGGTGTTTTGTGATCAAAACAACTGATGTCCATTGCTATGCAAAACATCCATCAGTAGCTTTGCGGAGTTAAAACGAAATTTACTCTTGAGTTTATAAGTGTCTGCAATATTCTGAAGTAGCGCCAATGCTGTGTGTGATGAAGGTCACACAGTAATGAATAAAATAATTGCTGCAGTCTCTTCATTCGTTTCGCTTTGTAACGGAAAAATAAGATTGCCACAAATACATCGTGTAATTGGACATGATTTGGATCATTTGGGTTTAATAGTACAGGTATATAAGTTATTTTTTTCTAAGATGATAAATTCCAAGCAATACTTTTGTATAGAAAAGTACTGGACCAATCATTTACTAGTACACACTTCAAGAATTGAGAATATACTTTATATTCTCCATCACTCTTTTCGTTCGAATATAAATAAAATTATACTCAAATATAGTATGAATACGCTGAATCAATTGACAAAAAAAACCAAACTCATGAATATGTATTGCTGGTTGTTAAAATTTTTATTCAGTAATTCCATTACAAAAAACAACAACAAACCAACACTATAATATTGAACACACATATTACATTTATAATTATAATAGTAATTTACTGGTAGTCATTACACCTTCACTTCGTCCTAACGAGCGGTAGAATGCCCACAAAACATGCGCTATTACCATTTATATCCTAATGTCATGTTACCTAAAAACCACACAGATCCACCACTTATAGCACACAGCTCAAACAGAAATATACCCAAACGAACATAATTTTAAGTAGGCATGCCTCCCCTAAAAAAATCATTAAGCTCATTATATTGATGCTGTAAGTTTGTCTAGAATTTGACTGTAATCGTAACAATGTTTAATCTGAAATATGATCGTTTCAAACAATAAATTAGAGTTCACATGGCTTTTCCTACTTATAATCGCTTTAATACATTAGCATCGCCTCAATTGATATACAGTAAATGTTATGTAACGCCATGGTAAAGATATTTCAATTATCATTCCAATAAAAGTAATCTAGCCAGAGTATCAAAAACACGAATTTGCAAGTATAAACTGCTATTAGATAAACATCTTTCGCACATAGGTCAAAATCTTATAATATGTATATGTCATATCAATACATTTTTCTGTAATGTACCTCTGGTTTTTTTTTTAATGTTCATATCCTTTTTGGTGCCTCAAATTTTGTCACTTCAGGTATTTGTCAGTAATGGACTATACTCGGGCTGTTCTATTTGTTTACTATAAAACCATTTATATTGCAGTCAGATGCAGGTGTTGGTGGAGTGTTGTTGCAAGAGGAAGATGAAAATGAAGAAAATCGGTTTTTTTACGCAAGTCAGAAGCTGAAGTCGCATCAGTTGTCCTACTATACCATCGTGAAAGTCGCAGCTATCCAAGAGTTTTGAACACCTGCCACTACGAAACAGGTAAGGTCATTCTTGGGACTTGTTTGTTTTTATAGAATATGTTCAGCTAATGCAGCGCCGCTGACAGATTTGACACGGAAAGGACAGCCTAACTAGGGTATCTGGCGACAACAGCAGGTAAACACGTTTTCGTCGCTGAAATGCGCACTATTGGTAACACCTGTGTTAAAATTACCCGATATGAGTAAACCATTTATAAAAATTGTAAATAATTTTCTTTATTGCTTGACTGATTGGACACACGACGGCTGTCGTGAGAGTATACTCCTTAAATTATGTGAATTCCTTTTTGCGCTATTTTGTCATTTTGTTTCATACAATGAAATATTAACCTGAACATTTCAAAATCTATGAGTAAACGTTTGATCTGCCCATGAAACACATAGTTATAGATAGATGTAATTATACCTCAGTTCTGTCATTAGTTTAAGAGTTTTCAAATTAGGCACTTATGACTAACAACTACACAGCTTATTGAAAATAAGTTACCATATTGTTTATCTTTCTTCATTTATTCGACAAAATAAAAGGATGTCATTACTCGTTTAAAATCAGAGGTATGAATGAAACAAAAAGAATAATGAAATTATCTGAAAAGAGATACCAATTTCTGTAGATTTGTTGGATTGATATACGAAATTAAATGTACCTGAAAATGAAGAAATAATAATATTTATAATAAGGTAATATACTCAAAGAATCATTGGTCACAAACTGACCTCAATTTGTTCTTTAAACATTAATATTCATTCAATTTCGATCCTGATAAATTGGATGCACACGCATTTTGATAAACAAGCATACAAGTATACAGACATGTTATATGTATATATAACATTACATCACTTTTTATCATTTTGTGTGTTATGGTATGTAACGACATTAGCACCAGACGACACGTGAAATATATGCTGCAAGTAATTTATAAGATAAATGTTGTATTTAAAACCAATCTGTGTCTTTGGACATTGTTTTAATATTTGCGAATGATCACAGCGGGTGTGACCAGTCAGAAGAGGATTCTAACTCCTCCATGGCACCTGATCCTACTTCTAATTATTTTAGATGTCCGTGTTTGCTTTGTGATCCTGCTTTGTATCTTTCCTTCGTAATGTTGATTTTGAGCACTGTTCGCTTTCACCACAGGTCATGTTTGATTAATTCCTAGCCCTCTAATTGGCTGATATTGTGATGATAAAATTCAAACTTATATTCACCTCCACTTGACTTACGAGGTAAGATGCTATTAGATGTTTTCATTTTCCAAACATAGATTAGGATTTTCCAAAACGCTACAATAGGTTATTATCATTTCTGTTATATAAAGAAATTTCGCGATTTGTCTGTGTTTAATTTTGACTTCAATCCTATGCTTTGTGCAGGTGTCACTCTTAACATAATTGAATATCTCTAAAAATATTTAACAAAAACAATGCAACCTTTGATACACATTATTAGTTCCAATCAAAGTTATGTAAAGCTTGCCCAGAGTATTTCTTAGAACAACACTTGATATGCATTTTAATAACCCCGCTCCAAAAAAAGACAATAGGGTTTGTTTACGTCGAAGTTACACATGTGATTGAAAACAAGCTCAGGTGGTTTTTTAACCCTACTCCGGCAACAACAGGCATCAATATTTCAAAGCACCTCGTATTATTTCAATAACGGAACAACAGACGTCTTACACATGTTTTGACACCTTAAAATTTTCCTCGCAAGATAACATTCAGTTTGAAATGACAATTTGTCATTGAATCATAAAATGAAATCAATTTTTTCAGTTTTCTTCGATTTGTGCGAGGAATTGATGTAGCTACCATCGAAGCACAATATTTGTCCGACTTCTGGGCTTAGTGAACATTATCCTTTTCAGGAGCATGTGCATGTACCTAGTCATATAAAAATATTTCTGAATAGCAACAAAAAAATAAAAAAATAAAATAAAAACAGAAAAAAAGAAAGAAGGACGTAAAATCAACACCCAAGTTCATAGTAAAGATATTGAGAATAATTTTTTTTGTCTGATATGTAGAAAATAGAGCAGAATGTCTTAACTATTCACCATTTTGTCAGAGATATTTTTTTTTCGGGTTTTTTTTTTGGATTTTTTTTTTTAACAAATTGTAAAAATTTGGCTTAAGTATGGAATTAAATTAACATTTAAGATATGGAATTTACACATCATTTAATTCAATTGATATATAATAATCTCAATGATCAGTAAATAACAATGCAGCATAAGAAAAAAAACCGACTTTATTATATTTCAGAACTCATACACATATGTCGTTATTATCCTTTTTTATGAAAGCAAATATTCAAACATCTTTTTTGACATACATTATTAATTGGTTACTGTAATAAAAAAAAAATTAGTACTATGACATTATTCGTTATTTTCAAAATACAGAACAGTTATATACATTATCAACATGAACAAAACATCAATTAAAATTCTAGTTGATCAGTATTTTTTTTTTTTTACATAAATCACAAATATCAGTTGTTATCCGTTGCAAGAAAGTTGTGTACAATATAATCTTTCTAAAATATCATAAATATTTGATTGATTAATCAAAAACCTCCAAATCAATTTCAAAAATACATGACTTTTTTGTATATTTGCTGAAATTATCATTATTCTTCAATTTCCTTCCATTTTCAATTTTTCTAAGGGCAAATGACTTGAAAAACTTTCGATTGTGTTAAAGAATAAGTTCTAAACTACACCTGTCATCTCCGTATAATACTGGTCAGTCTCCCTGGACCATCCGAACTCAGTGTAACTATTCCCAGTATAATTGCTTCCAGTAACAGATGAGTTCGTTGAGTTGGCGCCATTTCTTAATTCTATTGCATTCAATATTTGATGGTTCCTTCTCATTGAAACTCTTAAATAATGTAAGAAACAAATCTCATTTATAATTGATTTCAAATTGATAAATTGTAATATAAAAATAAAATAAAATTCACAATTTTGATTTTGTATTTTACCTTGTCTGTACAATATGGAGAATAAGTACAACTATGATCAAAATCGAGACACTGAGACCACCGATTAGACCTTGCAGTACAGGTGTCTGGCTTTTAACTTCGACATCAGTTGAGGATGCTATAACAAATTTTGAATAATATGTCAATTTCAAATAAAATGTAAAATCTTACATCAGATAAACACACCATGACATTCGCACAATTAATACCAAAATCTAACAAACTAGAAAAATAAAGCTGGGTTTATTTTTCAAATTTGCTTTTATTGTTGCTTTTTTTTTCAAATCAAGGTTAGGTGACATGGCGTACATAAATATATGCACAATCAAACTTATTTGGAAAGATTTATTTTAAGTTCATGAAGACAGAAGATTGATGTATGCAATGTGTTATGTTCATTTTGAATGAGCAGATAAGATTTTTTAAGATACCATTGCAATAACATTAGCATTGTATAACATATTTAACTAAGCATTCAACACTTTGATCATCTAAAATGCATCATTTTCTTTGTAAATTAATACTCAATGCATGATATATAATTGTATGGCATTACGATCGAACATTGCTTATTTTTACTTGTGATCATATTCATTCTATATGCTACGTAAATTTTTAAAAATGGTTTATGTTTCAATCGAAATAGTTATATGAGTCAGACGACAAATTACCTTTCATGTGGAGATTAATCATGTATTTGGATATGTGCATTTGCTAATGTCGTGTTTTTTTTTGGGAAGTTTTTGTTTTTGTTTTTGTTTTTTGTTTTGCTAATAAAAGCGTAAACTGTATACATTGTTTAATAGTGTGTTGCATGCGTTGAGCAAGAATACCTGAATTTATAAGTAGTAAATACATCTTTTAAACTGCTAAAGTTGTTGTCTTGAAATGAAAGTAGTGCACCATGAATGTAGTAGTACACCAAGTATTTAAATATGAACGGCATTACGAAAAAATAAATATATATATATAAAAATTTACCTCCTTTACACGTGTCACCATGGTAACCAGGTTTACAGGCCAGACAGACACATTCAACTGCGTCAAACACATCGCAATGAGTCGTTTGTACCGGACAACCTACAACAAACGCTTTTATTGCAGATGTATCTCAAAATAATTGATTATAATTTTACTTTTATGTTGTGTGTATAAATTATTTTCATTTGTATATAATTATATCATGCGCTGATGCACACTGGACTTAAAATCACTTACCAAACTATATTTAATATGAGGTTTGTATGAGGTGATTTTAACTTTAAAAAATTGTAAAGAGCAGAAAATCGAATTAATTGTTTAAAAAAAAATCTTTTGCTTCAGCAGCAAATTTAATAGCTAAAAAAGCAATGTATCTCAAAATGACTACCGTTAACAATATATATTTATGTTGTAACACCCCCCCCCCCCTCCCCTCCCGAAAACAGACGTCTTAGAGAAGATTATAAAAATGATTTTAAACGAGAGTTATTTGAAATGTTAATCATCTGAAGATGCACTTTTTTCATTAATAGTTGAACCTAAAAGAAATAAATTAGTCACTAATCCTATTGAAAACAAATTGGAACAGTTTTAATTTTCTCTCAAATAATGTAAATTATTCTTTTCCATTAATATTTAATCAAACATTCAATGTGGATTTGAAATTTGCGTTTAATTGCAAAATATGTATTTACTAACATATTCTGTGGTAAATATACATGTATTTTGAACTGATCTTTTAAAATAGCAGAACAAAATCTAGATTCAATTTCCAGAAATAGCAGTGGATAAAAACAAAATTTAAAGTAGCCAGTTGTGCCACTGAATATTTTCTAACCAGATGTATGTTTCATAATTGCGATTTGAGAAAAAGATTACAACTAATCATATTCCTAGAATTACAAATTAAATAACACTTCGGTTTTCTTTAAGAGGAAGCCATGCCAGACTAGAGTAGCCACAGTAGCCACAGTAAGCATATCTTACCATACACCTCGACTTCACATAAATCATTTTCAGCATCTGAATTATAATCGCTAGGATAGGTAACCCCTTTCAATCTCTCGTTGTAGTAGATGACATATTGTCCTTGTACATAACATATTGTGCTAAACACTGCAGGAATAGTGCTTCTGTTAAAGTAATTATCCTTGAAACATAATTTTCCTTGCAATCTATCTGTTGTGTTGGAAACATAGAGTGAAAATCCTAGAAAGGTGGATGTAGCGTTGTTTGTGTTATCTGCAAAGGATATATACTATTACAAAAATGATTAGCTAACCTGTACAAATGTAATTATTTACTTCAAGCACCGCTTAAGTGTCAATACTCTAACACTTAATTGATTCTCCCATTTCCGCGACCATTGACTAATTACCAAGTGAAATGGTCTGTCTGAACACATAATTTCTAAATATTCTCCTGATTTCATTTAGAACCATGAAATATTATGTTGTAAGTACGCAGGTTTTGCACAAACGCCAAGTTTGTTTGTTCCCATAATCATTGAATAGGAATCTGAAACCTTTGAGAGCTTCTATTAGCTCTTATAGAAACATTAAAAATATCTTTTTAAAAAAAAATCTGTTACTTAAAGATATCCTAATCAACTTAGATGACGGTTTTTTTTCAAAGTTTAATGCAGGTATTAAGAATTCAATAATTTGGTTTGATGACTGGTTCGAAAAAATTAAATAAACTATAGGTATACCCTACCCCAAATGGCATTTTTTGTCTTGAAATACAGGGTGATGTGGTGGATGATGTGAAGTCTGCCAAGGTTTACCCACCAGGCGGCGATTTCTTTTTCAAGAGCTGATACAGCACATTGACCTCCCGTCCAAGATAAGTCAGACTTTAGTCCATCTACTGCATTAGTTGCGTCGAATGTTTTATTATTTTTGTCATACGGATGCAATTGAAATGCGGGTTTGTGTAAGGCAACATTTTCTGTAAGTTAAATCTTACAAGTTATCATTACGTTCATTAACTGATAGACACTGAATATACTGTATCATATGATTTGTATTTAAACACATACATGTACAAATTTATGGATTAATACATATACAATCGATCAATGTGCTCATTACCGAGAATGGGGGGTATGAGATAAGGTAATTTTAAATCACAATATCGCCCTTTTTTCTATTCAAAATATAATTACATGTAGTTTTTAACAAATGCAAATAAGAACATGCTTCACATATACAAGTATATAACTTCAAACATGCAATTGAAAACATTCATTCCGTTAAATGGTATGAAGCTTTCAACATTTGATGAAGATAGTTACAATATCGATGCTCGTAATTTTTTTAAATTGGATCTTAAATCAAATATTATCTAAACCTCAATATTCACATTGCTATAAAATGTATCGCGAACAAAATCGTTTACAAAAGGAAAATGAATCTTTGAAATTGACTTAAAAAGATGCCGTCACCGGACGTCACGGGGCAGCGATAGGTAATGGGAAAACACGATTTAAGCTGAGTAATAAACGATGTTGCAAAAAAGAAAAAGAAAATAAGTAAAATGCAAAGGTCATTTGCGCGTATTTATTTAACGAAGTATATTTTTGGGATGGTAAATCATTTGTTTTTGCACCAAACTGCCCTTAAAATTGATGAGTTGAGAGCTTAACAAAACCAACACTACTTAATACATTGTTTTATATGGTTGGTTGCGGCGATTTGCAGAATATCTAAGTTGAGGATGTTCTTAACACTTAAGTTGAGAATTGAGGCTGAGTACGTTCATTATTTTGTGGCAGCGGTGCCAGAAATAAAAAATAAATATCTTTTTTTTCAAATATGTTAAGAGATACACTCTGTCAATTGAATATATCATTGATGTGTGTATTGGTTTACCATATTCCTATGTTACATACATGTACCATGGAGCATTAAGGTGTTGACAAAAACGAATGAAGTCTAATTCGTTATGATATAGAAAAAATAATTAGCTAATATTACCTCTCTTAAAAGGTGACCTCTTTGTGTATACCCCCCACACCCAAGTAAAAAGTTAAATAATTATTTAATTCTGGACAATATGATTGATCTTGATCAAAAGTAACTATTTTGATATAAAGTAAGCTAAAACATGAACTCACCATACGCCTCTGATACCTCTAACATACTGGACCACATGGACAGGACACCAAGGAGACACATAGAATGACAGAACAGAAAGTACATCTTATAATTATGTAGGCTTGGTATTCTCAGATCTTTCTAAAAACTGACGGTATTTAAAGAATAAAGTGATTTTAAATATGTAAAGGTTAAAGGGTATTTGTTTAAAGGGGCGTAGTATTAGTAAGGAAGATTAAGAATAAAAAAACCCAGCAATAGGACTGCATGATATTTTTTTCCTCGAAACCAATGCAATTGCAGAATTTCTGTAATTTTTCTTTCGGTGAGAGACATAAAAGGTTCTGTGTTACTTTTCTATCTTCCTTTTAATAGATATAAATAGTAAATACTAATAATGCAAGCATTGCGATTTCTTACTGTTGCTGTTCTTGGATATTAAGAAAGCTTATTCCTTTAATTGTGATTCAATGATACACACGTTATAAAAATTACACAATTATTTTTTATTTTCATAATCAGATGTATAAGCCAATCATGATTTTATCTGAATAATGAATTTAAAATTGTTTACCAAAACCGTAAATGTATAACATTGTATATCACGCACACGCTTTTTATTGTACACGTACATGATAAAATATGTTTGAAATCGATATACGAAAGATTTCTGAGTTATTATTTTTAGTTTTGATTGATAAACAGCATACTTTTAATTCAAAATAATTGCCAATTTTTCATTGGTCTAACCTCCTTAAGATAGAGAAACATGTAGCTCTTGGAGTTTGGAGGTGACAATACTCCAAATCATATAATTATTTATTTTGTTAGAATGGAAAGAAAAATTGCTTCATTAATTCATAGGTTTTTGCTACACTAGTAGTGCTTTAACACATAACGTTAAAAATCCTTACATTATCATTATGCTGTAATTTTATAACGTAAAACAAAGTTAGTTCATGCGTGTTAAACAATAGGAATGTTTAACAATAATATAGTTTATATGAAATGAGATATTTGCAATACCACATTCATATTTCTTTGATCTATTTCGGTAAAAACATATCTGATGACGCCGTTTTGTCAGAGACGTGCGCCTTTAAGGAAGACAAAAATCAAATTAGAGAAGTTGTACAACTTAGTAACATGGCACCTTGTTTACACAAATAATATTTTGCTTTTTGTTTCCACAAATGTCTATTTCAAAACAAGGAAAACGTAGCAAACTGTACAATAAGGTAAACTAGAGATATCGTCACCTCCATTCGTATTTACAATTATTGGTTCAAATTGAATATAAATGCTTGCAATTTTTATCGACACGATTATTCTAGTACTCTCTTTTGTGTGTTCTTGCCTTCAATCAACATTATTTATTCGTACTGTCGAGATTGGATTTAAGGTTGAATAACACACCCGGAAAAAGCCACTCAATCTAACAGGATTATTTTTATAATGAAAAAGATAATGATAAATAAACAGTACAAATGTCAAATAAGCAAAAATTTTGCAGTGTGGGGATAAAAAAACGAATATCTAAAATAATTATTCCAGTAAGTAACAACAAAAGCCCCTGTGGGATTAGAACTCGGGATCTACGGATCACAAGTCCGACACTTTATCCACTTTACTATGGAGTAAGACACATGTTTCAGTCCATAAAATCCTTTTAATAAAACGAAATGTCGTTTTGATCAGCAGTCATCCATTTTGTAAGAATGTGTTATTCCACCTTAATTTAGTACAGTTTATATACAAATTATACAGAATATTACGCTTCAGTAAAATATTTACAATGACATATCTTTGAAAATGTAAGGTGACTGATTTAGCCAAAAAAAAACCTGTTAAATTAGCAAAAAAGTTCTAAGAAAAGATAAATGAAGTACAGCTGTAGATTTTATACTTATGTTTTTATGCACATATGAAATGTAAACATAACTCAAATGAAAAAAAAACTTCATTAAGGAAAGTCTATAAGTGACTCTCTTAAAATCATTTGTAAAAGAGGCTGTTAATTAGAGACTTCACCCCCCCCCCCCCCCTTTACTATAAAAAAACAAAAACAAAGTCAACAAACACACAAAACAAAACAGAATCAAAAATTAAATATTGAAACGTTAAAATGATGTATGTATTTTTATAATGTTTTTTGGTCTGTAGACATACACCCCCCCCCCAACTGAAAACAACAAACCCCTTGTTATAAATATGCTTTATAACAAGATATAAAGCCCCTAAAAGGATTTTTTGTTTCACATTATTTTTAGAAAATCCTTTTATCTTTAGTTTGTATTAAGAAATTACCTATCTTAACCCAAAATTCAAAGTTATCTTTCTTTGTTCGACCATATCATTTATATTTTAAGAAAATATTCATTAATGTTTACATTATTAATTAGAAATATGTTTAATTAGACCATTATCAAAATATGACTTTTAGTTAGGCGACTAGGCAATGATATCGTTCACAGTTCTTGTTGATGTTTTGTGATCAAAACAGCTGATGCCCATTGCTATGCAAAACATCCATCAGTAGCTTTGCGGAGTAAAAACGAAATTTACTCTGAGTTTATAAGTGTCTTCAATATTCTGAAGAATCACAAATGCTGAGTGTGTGAAGGTCACACAGTAATAGATATAAAACTAGAGCCGAGCTCGGTGCAAAGCAACGAGTAGGTCTTCCGTCGCAACTTCGTTTCGCGAAAGGATTGTCCATCAGTCTGACTAAAACACCTCCTTCTCCTGACACTTGTCAGAGCCTGACAGACCCTGTATTGATAAAAGGTCATCTTTACACGACCATTTCTTCTTACCAATTAGAGCTTTAGAAAATTGATTGGAACTCTTCAAATGGAGACAAAAAAGATAAATTCATGCCTGTTTTCTATGTAAACTCTAAATTGAGTATTGCACCACTCATTAAACAGATAAAGGCATATCTTTGCTAAGTAGGTGTTTATTTAGATTGTATGCAAATGTGGAGGTCAAGTGGAGATAGTCTGTTATTGATACAGGTCTATCAGAACCTTGCGAGTGTAAGGAGAAGGGAAATGGTTTTTAATGATACTGGATTATCAATATGATTATAGTAAGTTCAAGAAATCGAAAACGAGACTCAATTTCAAAGTATTATTTTCATACCAGGCAAGTTCTTCGTTTAACTTACTTCAAGTTTATGATAACTTTAAAAAGTACATCATTTATGTACATGTATATAATTAATTTAATTATAATAAAAGTGTGGATGTGGCGGTGGGGGAAATGACCCAAAAATCAATTTTCTAAGCGTTAACTTAAGGGAAATTTTGATTGAGAGAAAGGGGGGGGGCATTGCTCCCACTGGACCATCTAAAAGGTACTGTTAGCAAGCTCACAAATGATATCCCCACTAAGAAAGAAGTCATTACTCACGTATTTCTCTATCAGAGAATAGTGGATGGTTCTTTTTTTTTTAGCGAGTCAGACAAGGCAGGGTATATTTACAGGTCACAAGTATTCTTTATGTCAAACTCTAGCTTTTACTCATTTCCATTAATACAAGATATGACACATGTTTAGTATGACTTTGAACTTCGGCAACTGACCCTGGGCCAAGTTCATGACACATCATCGGTCATCAGGAATCTTTACATGAAATAGAAACTCCCAATGTTTCTCCTTAAATGACTTAGGGACAAATCATTACACACCCTCAGGTCATAAGCAATCTTTGTGTGAAGTAAGAAATTCCAAAGTGGACCGGAAACAAATTTTGCACTTTTCCTGCCAGTAACCTTTACTTTGTCTAAATGACCTTGGGTTTAGCTCATGACGCTTTGTTAGGTAATGCGTAATATTTCTACGAAGTAAGAACACTTCCAATGTTTTTCCATCAGAAAGATATAGACCGGACACGACGTACGGACGGACAAGGTGTTTTTTATTTAACCCCCCCCCCCCTCAATTTTTTTTCGTGGGGTATAAAAATCCTTTTCGCCCGTTTTGTGCAGCACAAAAAAAGACCTATATTTTTCAATTATTTCTATCATTTCACATATAAATATACATGTAAATGTATGATTTGTATGCATATTTCAGTTCTTCTCATCATCGTCGGAAAGGATAAGAAACCCGTGGGGTCCAATAATGTCTTTTCATGGGCATTTGTCAATTTTCATCACTAAATGATTTCCAAGCGGTAAGCTATCAAAGCTTTTGAGATGTTACATGTAGATATTGAATTTCTATAGATTTAAAATTAAGGTTAGGAAAAACAACACTTTTTATACAGTAAAAAAAAATCTAAAATAGCTTTTTGTACGCGTACACATAAATAAGAAGATGTAGCGAAAGCTATAAAGACTTTATTTCTTCTGTTCTAGACTTTTTCAGAGTTAACAAGCTACAAGTTAACAATCTCCCATTTTGACAAGCTAGATTAAAAATAAAATATTCAGCTGAGTTTTAGGTCACTTAATCTGCATTACAACCTCATACTACACAACTTCAATGATTTTTTTTTATCAATTCGCATATAACAATAAGTAAAATCCCCAAGAACAAATATCTATCGCGATTAAATGCATACATTTTTGGAAGGCAGAAAAGTCGCTATATTATAGTCTGCAAGTCAATTGAACTACTACGATTATTTCAAAGAAATAAGAAACTTCGACACTTGCAGTACTCTGATGATTTAATGACGATCGACCGACTTTATTGCTTAATGTAGTCGTATATCATTACTTCTAATCCTGAGAACAAATTTTAATTAATCTTTGACTTAAAACTGTTAATTTATAAAACCAGAGACATAAATAACTTATTAAGTTATTTATGTCTCTGATAATATATATTTTATTCTGTTCATAACTATAGAAGTTTAGCGTGTTCAACAGGTTAATATTTTAGCCACATTCTCAGATTACGATATCGCACCTTTAAGGTGAGGTTGATTGACATCGAATATTTAGACACTTATTGTTTAACAATTAACCGCTGCAGTGAAAGCATCCTTCAATTATTTATC
This sequence comes from Magallana angulata, assembly GCF_025612915.1. NCBI lineage: Eukaryota > Metazoa > Mollusca > Bivalvia > Ostreida > Ostreidae > Magallana > Magallana angulata. The sequence continues at coordinate 41,025,166 of NC_069112.1, forward strand.
AATTGCTGGTCTGCAGCCCGGGGGCAATATTCTGAGCTATGTGCGCTGACGCGACACGAGATTTTCGGTCGCACGTGGAGCGGATTGACTTAGCATAGACTGACCGAATAAACACACTGGTGGGAAAGTGACATACATTGAGGAGAAAAATTTACACATGTTAAGTAGTCGCCAAAAATAGGTCTTCGCCACATTTGGTAAAAAAATAAAGCCCTTGCACTGTGATCAAGAAACCGATAAAATCTAAACAAATCTTGTTTAAAAACTCATGTGAACATTCTAAAAATAATCACTTAATCCCTCAATTCTGGACAATTCTTTTATCGTGTCAGCCTCTACCGCCCATCGCAACTTCTCGGGCCTTTCCGGCAAGCTCGGAAAAACACTTCGAATGTATTACATGTACCTAGGCGTCCATGACAACCCCCCTTTTTATAAAACTTGATATAATTACACCACATTTTATGATCTGTTGAGATGTGAGCTATACTTCATTAAAGGTATCAATATACAATAAATTATAACACAGAAACGACATAAAAGACTTCTTACCGATACTTATTTTAATGGGAAGCGACTCCATTTTGTATAAAATTCTAACATCCGGTGATGTTAATACATCGAGGTGTTTTTCCAAACTTGCCGGAAAGGCCAGAGAAGTTGCAATTGCCTCTACCGCATGTGTTAATTTGATATTTGATTTTTTTTATCCTGCCTTGAACGCTTGGGGACTGTTTCATTTTCTAAATTCGGCTAAATAATGCTTCCAATTTTGGGTTCTCTCTCTCTCTCTCTTTCTCTCTCTCTCTCTCTCTCTCTCTCTCTCTCTCTCTCTCTCTCTCTCTCTCTATGCACGTGTGATAAAGTACATGTAGAAGAACACGAAGCTACCGCGGATCACCTGTCCACTCGCGCGGGATCTCCTTGGCTACATGTATGTTCTGGGGGTGATCATCATTTTAAGGTTTAATATTTGTGGTTTTTCGATGTTTATCTATAACATTATTAGTACATGTATAGTTTTTAGAACATTTTAGAATTACAATTTCACTATTGATTTATGTCTGATGATGTTTCTAATCTGAAATAATATCGCTTTTATCAATTTTTAGAGGGGCTTCTCAATTCACATTCTAATGTTTAATTAAATAAATTGAAGGTGAACAAACTAACTGAAACAGTTCTGTATCTTGTTATTAGATAACCGCTGACCTCTAGGTAGTGCAGCCGCGACCGATTTCCTCGGCCGCCGCGATTGATTTCCTCGGCCGCGGATGAGGGATCGGATAACTTACGTAATGTTAAAACACACGTAGAGAGCTCAGAACCCAGGAAGATTTACAATGTTTGCAGTATGATGACTAAACTCTAATTAATATAAGTTTTCCCCCTTTAATCCCACAGTTGATCTATCTGTCTGATACTGCTTCAGTTCGAGAATGGCATTACTTTTATGATTAAACAGAACGATTTCTTATTGACACTCTTTCGTTTAATTCAAATTAAGAAGAGTAAGCTTTAATGTCATTGTGTACGATTCTTGTGTTTGCGGGTAAATAAAATCACATATGACACACGCGATTCTTGTGTATTAGATAACCGCTGACCGCTAGGTAGTCCAGCCGCGACCTTGGCGATCGATTTTCTCGCCCGCGGGCGAGATGGGTTATGTAAATACGCACACAACTAAGAATTTAGGTCTATTTGAAATGCTTGCAGTAAAATGACTCAAATTTATTTCATGGAAGTTATTATTTTTTTAAATCTAGTTTATGTATCTCACTAGATAAGAAAAAGAACGTTTATATTTTCTCGTTTTTGATTTTCTTAACGGTTGTCCACGATAGGACCTAAACAGAGGTGACTCCAAAAAAAGACTGTAAGAAAAACAAGTACACGTATACTTTTTAGACACTTTTTCAAATGAATCAAAGCATCCCGTATATGCTGGTACACTTTCAGCTGTTAATTTATGTACGTTATGCGCACAAAGACGATTCGCTTACTTGCCAAATGAATACAGGTACATGTTAACAAGACAAGCTTTTTACACTCATATTACGCATTACCGGTACAAAATAATTTTGTAACGACATTGATAACACAATAATGAACAACTTTTCTATCGACAGCTATAGCGAAATATTAACCATTTTTGAGTTATAAAAGGAAAACTTTTAAGGGCTCTAGACCCCTAATTTAAGGGGCCAGCCCTTTTTCAATGGTGTCAAGTAAAAGCCCTTGGTATTTTGCACATATTTTGTTCTATATGTGTTAAGGGAAAATTTTAAACTAAAGAGCTACATAACAAAAACACAACCAAATATCAGCATTTTTTGAAACACAAATTCAAATTATTTTTTTGAAACTTTAAAGGAGGAAAATTGTAAAAACAAAACTCGGAGGACAACGTTCAAACTCTATTTTTAAGATTTGTGACTTTGTAAAACATGCTGTGAGCGGTTTCAGAGCCTATGCGTGCACAAGAATGCCTATATTTTTCGGAAAAAGGGAAATAACTCGGTACCGGAAGTGTCGATTTCAACGATTTTCCGTAGATATTGAGAAATAGTAACTACCAATAAGCTCTGAAAATTTGAACTCTATGGGACAACAAACAAACAAGATATTTGAGTTTAAAAAAACGTCTAGAAGAAAAAAAAGAATAAAAAGAATTATCAACAGAATCAGTACAAGGTCTTTTGTTGAAAACGGAAGACCTTAAAAAATGATTTGCTGCATTCCGTGCATTCGTCTCGCTTTGTAACGGAAATATAAGATTGTCACAAATACACGGTGTATTTGGGCATAATTTGGATAATATTGGTGTAATAGTAGAGGTATTAAGTTATTATTTCTAAGATAAGGAATTACAAACAATTCTTTTGTATAGAAATGTACTGGACCAATCATTCACTAGAACACACTTCAAGAATCGAAAACATACTTTATATTCTCCCTTACTCTTTTCGTACGAATATAAAATAATTATACTCTAATATAGTATGAATATGCTAAATCAATTGAAAAATAACAAACAAATGGATATGGGTTGCTGCTCGTTAGAACATTTATACAGTATATTTCATTACAAAAATCACACACCAACACCATAATATTGAACACACATATTGCATATATAATTATAATAACAGTTTACTGGTAGCCATTACACTTTTACTACGTCCTAACAAGCGGTAGAATGCCAACAAAACCCGCGCTATTACTATTTATATCCTTAATGTCACGTGACCTAAAAACCACACAGATCCGCCCTTATATCACACAGCTTACACAGAATTATACCAAAACGAACATAGTTTTAATAAAGAATCCCCCCCCCTTAACAAAGAACATTAAGCTCATTATATTGATGTTCTAAGCTTGTTTAGAATTTGACTGAAATCGTAACAATGTATAATCTGAACAACGATCATCGTTTCAAGCAATAAATTAGAGTTCACATGGCTTTTCCTACTTATAATTGCTTTAATACATTAGCATGAGCTGGCGTACTGTATAACTTCAATTTCACTCCTCATTTCCTTTTTTCATATTTTTCAATTTCTTACATACTCCCAAAAAAATGAGTGGGGGGGGGCAACTCCATGATAATTCAACTTTTTATATGTAAATATTAAACAAATTGTTGCTGCGAGAAAAAGTGGGGGGGGGGGGGTTGCCCCCCCCCCACCCCCGATTCTAAGTGCCTGAATGGTAGGTAACGCCGTGGCAAATATGTTTTATTTATCGTTCCAATAAAGTAAGCTAGCAAGAGTATCAAAAACATGATTTTGCAAGTATGAACTGCTATTGGATAGCCAGCTTTCGCAAATAGGTCAACGTCTTATAATGTGTACTAGACTTTGACCCGTGCGTGCACGGGTTGACATTGCATATTGCATATTTACGAAATATGTACATTGACACACCTTATTATTGACATTTACATAACAAAGCTATTTTAATATTATAGTACTATAAATATGTCACAATCAATAGATTTATGAATGCATACATTTTTCTGTAGGGTACCTCTGGTTTTTGTTTTATGTTCATATCCTTTTTGGTGCCTCAAATTTTGCCACTTCAGGTATTGGTCAGTAATGGACTATACTCGGGTTGTTCTATTTGTTTACTATAAAACCATTTATATTGCAGTCAAATGCAGGTGTTGGTGCGGTGTTTTTGCAAGAGGAAGATGGAGTGACGAAACTCGTTTTTTACGCAAGTCAGAAGCTGAAGTCGCATCAGTTGTCCTACTATACGATCGAGAAAGTCGCAGCTATCAAAGAGTTTTGAACACCTACCACTACGAAACAGGTTAGGTCATTCTTGGGACTTGTTGGGTTTTATAGAAGAATTATACCTAACTTTTCAGCTATTGCAGCGCCGCTGACAGATTTGACACAAAAAGGACAGCCTAACAAGTGTATCTGGGGACAACAACATGAAAATGCGTTTACTTCGCTGAAGTACACCTGTGTCCTGTGACAAAATTACCCGATGTGAGTAAACCATTTATAAATACTGTAAATACTTATTGTTCTGTATTGAGTGACTGATTGGACACACGACAGCTGTCGTAACATTATACTACTTAAATTATACGAGTTCCTATTCGTGCGATTTTGTCGTTTTGTTTCATACAATGAAACATTAACCTAACCTAAACATTTTAAACTATATGAGTGTCACTTGCTATCTTTAATAATTTTCGGGTCAACTTATTAAACTTTGAACTGTCCATGAAGCTCATAGTTATAGATTGATGTAATTATACCTCAGTTCTGTCATTAGTTTAAGAGTTTTCAAATTAGGCACTTATGACTAACAACTACACAGCTGATTGAAAAGAAATTACTATATTGTCTTTCATTCTTCATTGATTCAACAGAATTAAAGGATGTCATTATTCATTCAAAACTTAGAGGTATGAATGAAACAAAAAGAATAATGAAATCATCTTAAAAGAGATACTAATTTCTGTTGATTTGTTGGATTGATATATGAAATTAAATATACCTGAAGATGAATAGATAGTAGTATTTATAATAAGGTAATGTACTCAAAGAATCATTAGTCACAAACTGACCTCAATTTGTTCTTTAAACTTTCATATTCATTCAATTTCGATCCTGATAAATTAGATGCACACACATTTTGATAGAATCGTAGTATAGAAGCATGTTATATGTATATACATGAATAACATTTCATCACTTTTTTTTTCATGTTGTGTGTCCTGGTATGTAACGACATTAGCAGCAGACGACACGTTAAAGATATGCTGCAAATAATTGATAAGATAAAAGTTGTATTTAAAATCAATCTGTGTCCATGGACATTGATTTTAATATTTGCGAATAATTACGGCGGATGTGACCAGTCTGCAGATGATTCTTACTCCTCCATGGCACTTGATCCTACTTCTAATTATTTTAGATGTCCGATTTTGAACACTGTTCGTTATCACATGCCATGATTGATTAATTCTTAGCCCTCTAATTGACTGATATTTTAATGATAAAATTCAAACCTATATTCGCCTCCACTTGACTTACGAGGTAAGTATGCCATTAGATGTTCTCATTTTTCAAAAATAGAGTGGGATTTTCCAAAACGCTACAATAGGTTATTATCATTTTTTTTTTTTGTAAAGAAATTTCGCGATTTGTCTGTGTGTTTAATTTTGATTTCAATCCTATGCTTAGTGCAGGTGTCACTCTTAACATAATTGAATTTCTCTAAATATATTAAACAAAAACAATGCAACCTTAGATACAGATTACAGTGGATAAGTTCCAATCAAGGTTAGATAAATCTTCCCCTGAGTATTTCTTAGAACAGCACTTGATATGCATTTTAATAACCCCGCTCCAAAAAAAAGGCAAGATTGTTTGTTTACGTCGAAGTTACACATGTGATTGAAAACGAGCTCAGGTGGTTTTTTTTACCCTAATCCGGCAATAACAAGCATCGATATCTTAAAACACCTCGTATTATTACAATAACGGAACAACAGACGTCTTACACATGTATTTTTATTCATCAAAAATCAGTCTCTGTCCAAGGCGGAAACAATTCAAAGGGGATTTGGGATTTTAATTCGCCTAAGTCATGTTTTGACACCTTAAAATTTTCCTCGCAAGATAACATTCTGTTTAAAATGACAGTAACAATTTGTCATTTAATCAAAAAATGAAATCATTTTTATCAGTTTTGTTCGATTGGTACGATGAATTAATGTAACTTACTTAAAAATACATTATTTTTTCGACCTCCAGGCTTGGTGAACATTATCCTTTTCAGGTGCATGTGCATGTACCAAATCATATAAACCAATAAAAATAGCAATATTTCTGAATAGCAACAAAACAAAGACAAACAAAAATTAAAAAAAATAAATAAAAAAAAAACAGAAAAAGGGACGTTAAATCTACACCCAAGACTTTTATGGTTTTTTTTGTCTGAAATGTAGAGAATAGAGCAGAATGTCTTAGCTATTCACCATTTTGTCAGATATGGTTCAATTTTTATTTTTTATTTTATTTTTTTTTAATAAATTGTAAAAAATTGGCTAAAATATGGAATTGAATTAACAATTATGATAATGAACGCACACATCATTATATTTAATTGATATATGATAATCTCAATGAACACTAAATAAAAATGCAGCACACGAAAAAAAAAAACGACTTTATTATATTTCAGAACTCATACACATATATCGTTAATATCCTTTTTTATGAAAGCAAATATTCAAAAGTCTATAACATAAAAATACATTTCAATTTACAGTTATCAACTGATTCATTGTTTAATGTTTTCTAATGTGCACACTCTTCAAAATATATATTAAGGGGAATTTTCATCTTTTTTGACATACATTATTAAATGGTTAGTGTACTAAAATAAATTAGTGTAGTTTTAGAACTATGATATTTTTCGTTATTTTAAAAATACAAAACAGTTATATACATTAATAACATGAACAAAACATCATTTAAAATTCGAATTGATCTGTAGTTTTTTTGTAACCAAATCACAAATATCAGTTTATTTGCGTTAAACGCAAGAAAATTGAGTTCAATATAATCTTTCTCAAAATATCATAAATATTTTTGCGTTCATGCTTTGATTAATCAAAAACATCGAAATCAATTTCAAAAATACATGTATATTTGCTGAAATAATAATTATTCTTCAATTTGCGTCGATTTTTAACTTTTCTAAGGGCAAATGACTTGAACATTTTTCGATTGTTTTAAAGAATAAGTTTTAAACTACACCTGTCATCTCTTGGATCGTATAATATGGGTCAGTGTTCCTGGACCATCCGAGCTCAGTGTAACTATTAACAGTATAATTGCTTCCAGCATCACAAGTGTTGACTGAGTTGGCGCCATTCCTTAATTCTATTGCATTCAATATTGAAGGGTTCCTTCTCATTGAAATTCTAAAATTACGTAAGAAATAAATCACAGTTATAATTGGTTTCAAATTGATAAATTTTAATATCAAAATGAAATAAAATTCACCATATTGATATCGTATTTTACCTTGTCTGTACAATATAGAGAATAAGTACAACGATGATCAAAATCGAGACACTGAGTCCACCGATCAGACCTTGCAGTGCATGAGTCCAGTTATTTATTTTGACATCAGTTGAGAATTCTATAACAATTTTGAATAGAATGTTAATTTCAAATTATGTACGTGAATTGAAATGTAAAGTCTTACATCAGATAAATACACCATGACATTCGTTCAATTAATTCCAAAATCTTACAAACTAAAAAAAATAAAGCAGGTTAGAAGTTTTTTTTTTTTTCAAATTTGCTTTTAATGTTGTCTTTTTCTTTTAATTTAAGGTTAGGTTACATGGCGTAAATGAATATATACACAATCAAACTTATTTGGAAAGATATTTTTTAAGTTAATAAAAAAAAATTGATGTATGCAATGTATCATGATCATTTTGAATGAGCAGATAAAATTATTTAAGATACCATTGCAATAACATTAGCAGTGTATAACATATTTAACTAAGCATTCAACATTTTGATCATCTAAAATGCATCATTTACTTTGTAAATAAATAATCAATACATGATATATGATTGTATGGCATTACGATTGAACATTGCTTATTTTTACTTGTGATCATATTCATTCTATATGCAACGTAAATTTTTGAAAATAGTTTATGTTTCTTTATCAATCGAAATAGTTATATGAGCCAGACGACAAATTACCATTCATGTGAAGATTAATCATGTATTTGGATATGTGCGCTTGCTAATGTCGTTTTTTTTCATTTTGTTTTTTCTTGTTATTAAAAGCATAAACTGTATACATTGTTTAATAGTGTATTGCATGCGCTGAGCAAGAATACCTAAATTTATAAGTAGTAAATAAATCATTTAAACTGCTAAAGTTGTTGTCTTGGAATAAAAGTTTGTAGAAGTACACCATGTATTTAAATATGAACGGCATTACGAAAAAAAAAATATACATATATATACATATATAAGAATTTACCTCCTTCACACGTGTCACCATGGTAACCAGGTTTACAGGCCAGACAGACACATTCAACTGTGTCAAACACATCGCAATGCTTCGTTTGTACCGGACAACCTACAACAAACGCTTATATTGCAGATGTATCTCAAATAATTGTTTATAGTTTTACAGTTATGTTGGGTTGTGGGACTTAAAAATCACTAACCAAACTACATTAAATATGAGGTTTGTATGAGGTGATTCTAACTTTAAAAAATTGTAGAGAGCAAAAAATCAAATTAATTGTTTAAAAAAGGCGTTAAGTGTTGTATAAAAAAATCTTATATAACAAATAAAACCAGCAAATTTAATAACTAAAAAAGCAATGTATCTAAAAATGACTATCGTAGACAATATATATATATATATATATATATATATATATATATATATATATATATATATATATATATATTTATATATATATATATATATATATATATATATATATATATATATATATATATATATATATATATATATATATATATATGTGTGTGTGTGTGTGTGTGTGTGTGTGTGTTGTAACCCCCCCCCCCCCCAAAAAAAAAAAAAAAGACATCTTAGAGAAAGTTATAAATATGATTTTAAACGAACGATTTTTTGAAACGTTAATCATCTGAAGATGCACTTTTTTCATTAATAATTGAACCTAAAAGAAATGAATTAGCCAGTAATCCTATTGGAAACAAATTGGAACAGTTTTAATTTTCCAACATATAATGTAAATTATTTTTTACCATTACTATTTAATCAAAACGTTCAATGTGGATTTGAAATTTGCGTTTAATTGCCAAATATGTTTTTACTAACATTTTCTGTTGTAAATATACATGTATTTTGAACTGATCTTTTAAAACAGCAGACAAAAAAATCTAGAGTAAATTTCCAGAAATAGTAGTGGATAAAAAACAAAATTTTAAGTAGTGAATTGTGACACTTAATATTTTCTAAACAGATGTATGTTTGAGAATTGCGATTTGAGAAAAAAAATTACAACTAATCATATTCCTAGAATTACAAATTAAATAAGACTTCAGTTTTCTTTAAGAGGAAGCCATGCCAGACTAGAGTAGCCACAGTAACCACAGTAAGCATATCTTACCATACACCTCGACTTCACATAAATCATTTTCAGCATCTGAATTATAATCGCAAGGATAGGTAACCCCTTTCAGTCTCTCGTTGTAGTAGATGACATATTGTCCTTGTACATAACATATTGTGCTAAAAACTGCAGGAATAGTGCTTGTGTTAAAGTTATTATCCTTGAAACATAATTTTCCTTGCAATCTATCTGTTGTGTTGGAAACATAGAGTGAAAATCCTAGAAAGGTGGATGTAGCGTTGTTTGTGTAATCTGCAAAGGATATATACTATTACCAAAATGATTAGATAACCTGTAAAAACGTAATTATTCACTTCAAGCACCGCTTAAGGGTCAATACTTTAACAGTTAATTGATTCTCCCATTGCCGCGATCATTGACTGATTACCAAGTAAAATGGTCTGTCTGAACACATAATTTCTAAATATTCTCCTGATTTCATTTAAAACCATTACATATTACATGTATGTTGTACATTGTAAGTACACAGGTTTTGCACAAGCGCCAAGTTTGTTTGTTCCCATAATCATTGAATAGGAATCTGAAACCTCTGAGAGTTTTTTTTTTTACATTTATTAGCTCATATAGAAACATTAAAAATATCTTTTTTAAAAACAAAATCTGTTACTTAAAGAAATTTCAATCAACTTTATACATGTTTTTTTTTCAAAGTTTAATACAGGTTTAACGGGATCAATATTTTTGTTTGATGACTGGTTCGAAAATAATAAATTAACTATAGGTATACCCTACCCCAAATGCCATTATTTGTCTTGAAATACACAGTGATGTGGTCGATGATGTGAAGTCTGCCGAGGTTTACCCACCAGGCGGCGATTTCTTTTCCAAGAGCTGATACAGCACATTGACCTCCCGTCCAAGATAAGTCAGACTTTAGTCCATCTACTGCATTAGTTGCGTCGAATGTTTTATTATTTCTGTCATACGGATGCAATTGAAATGCAGGTTTGTGTAAGGCAACATTTTCTGTAAGTTAAATCTTACAAATTATCATTAAGTTCATTAAGTGATAGACAATGAATATACTGTATAATATGATTTGTATTTAAACACATACACGTACAAATTTATGGATTAATACATGTACAATCGATCGTTTGCTCATTACCGAGGATGGGGGGTATGAGATAAGGTAATTTTAAATCACAATATCGCCCTTTTTTCTATTCAAAATATAATAACATGTAGTTTTCAACAAATGCTAATAAGAACATGCTTCAAATATACAAGTATAACTTCAAACATGCAATTGAAAACATTCATTCCGTTGAAAGGTCTGCATCTTCCAACATTTGATGAAGATAGGTACAATATCGATGCTCGTATTTTTTTTTTAAATTGGATCTTAAATCAAATAGTATCTAAACCAAAATATTCAAATAAAGGAAAATAAATCTTTGAAATTGACTCAAATAGATTCCGTCACCGGACATCACGGAGCAGCGATAGGTAATGGGAAAACACGATTCAAGCTGAGTTATAAACGATGATGCAAAAAGAAAAAAGAAAGAAAGTAAAATGCAAAGGTCATTTGCGCGTATTTATTTAATGAAGTATATTTTTGGGATGGTAAATCATTTGTTTTTGCTCCAAATGGCCTTAAAATTGATGCGTTGAGAACTTTAAAAAAAACCACTACGTTTATAGTACACTGCTTTATATGGTTGGTTGCGGCGATTTGAAGAATTTCTAAGTTGAGGACGTTATAAACACTTCATTTGAGAATTGAGGCTGAGTACGTCATTTTTTTGTGTGGCGGCGGTGCCAGAAGGAAAAACATCATTTGTTTCCAATATGTTAAGAGATACACTCTGTCAATTAAATATTTTATTGATGTGTGTATTGGTTTACCATTTTTCTTAGTTACATACATGTACCATAAAGTGTTAAGATGTTGACAAAAAGAATTAAGTCTAATTCGTGATGATATAGAAAAAAAATAACTTATCTTAACGCCCTAATAAGGTTACCACTTTGTGTATACCCCCCACACCCAGGTAAAAAGTTAAAATAATTATTTAATTCTGATAAATAAGATAAAAATGATAATAATAATATGATCTTGATCAAAAGTAACTTTTTTTTTATAAAGTAAGCTAAAACATTAACTCACCATACGCCTCTGATACTTCTAACATACTGGACAACATAGACAGGACACTAAGGAGACACATAAAATGACAGAACAGAAAGTACATCTTAGAATAATGTAGGCTTGGTATTCTCAGATCTTTCTAAAAACTGACGATATTTAAAGAATAGACTGATTTTAAATATGTAGAGTTCAAAGGGTACTTGTTTAAAGGGGCGTAGTATTGATAAGGAAGATTAAGAATTAAAAAAAAACAGGAATAGGATTGCATGATATTATTTTCCTCGGGACCAATGCAATTGCAGAATTTCCGTAATTTTTCTCTCAGTGAGAGACATAAAAGGTTCTGTGTTACTTTTTTATCTTCCTTTTTTATAGATATAAATAGTAAATACTAATAATGCAAGCATTGCGATTTCTTACCGTTGCTGTTCTTGAATTTTAAGAAAGCCTATTCCTTTAATTTTGATTCAATGTTAGAACACGTAAAAAAAATTCAACAATTATATTTCACTTTCATAATCAGATGTATTAGCCAATCATGATTTTATCTAAATAATGAATTTAAAATTGTTTACCAAAACCGTAAATGTATAACATTGTATATCACGCACCCGCTTTTTATTGTACACGTACATGATAAAATATGTTTGAAATCGATAAACGAAAGATTTCTGATTTATTATTTTTAGTTTTAATTGATAAACAGTATACGTTTAATTCAAAATAATTGCCAATTTTTCATTGGTCTAAATTCCTTAAGATAGAGAAACATGTACATTTAGCTCTTAAAGTTTGGAGGTGACAATAATCAAAATCATATAATTATTTACTTTGTAAGAATGGAAAGAAAAATTGCTTCAATAATTCATAGGTTTTTGCTACACTAGTAGTGCTTTAGTACATAACGTTAAAAATCCTTACATTATCATTATGCGTTAATTTTATAACGTAAAACAAAGTTAGTTTATACATGTCAGTTAATATTAACGTTGGACAATAATATAGTTTACATAAAATGAGGTATCTGCAGCACAACATTCATATTTCTTTGATCTATTTCGGTAATATGTAAAAACATATCTGATGACGCCGTTTTTCCAGAGACGTGTGTCCTCAAGGAAGACAAAAATCAAATTAGAGAAGTTGTACAACTTAGTAACATGGCACCTTGTTTACGCAAATAATATATTGCTTTTTGTTTCCACAAATGTCTATTTCAAAACAAGGAAAACGTAACAAACTGTACCATAAGGTAAACAGGAGATATCGCCATCTCCATTCGTATTTACAAGTATTGGTTTGAATTATAAATGCTTGCAATTTTTATTGACATGACTTGTTACTAAAATGAGTTTTCTAGTACTCCCTTTTGTGTGTTCTTGCCCTCAATCAACATCATTTTTTTGTACTGTCGAGATCGGGTTTAAGGTGGAATAACACACCTGGAAAAAGACTCTCAAATCACAAGTCCGACACTTTATCCACTCTACTATGGAGTAAGATACATGTTTCAGTCCATAAAATCCTTTTAATAAAACGAAATGTCGTTTTGATCAGCAGTCAGCCATTTTGTAAGAATGAGTTATTCCACCTTAATTTAGTACAGTTAATATTCAAATTATACAGAATATTACGCTTCAGTAAAATATTTACAATGACATATCTTTGAAAATGTTAGGTGACTGATTTAGCAGAAAAAAAACCTGTTAAATTAGCAAAAATGTTCTAAGAAAAGATAAATGAAGTACAGCTGTAGATTTCATACTTATGTTTTTATGCACATATGAAATGTAAACATAACTCAAATGAAAAATAACCTTCATTAAGGAAAGTTTATAAGTGACTCTCTTAAAATCATTTGTAAAAGAGGCGGTTAATCAGAGACTTCATCCCCACCCCCTTTCCTATGAAAACAAAATCACAAAACAAACAAAAAAACAACAAAAACACAAAAAAACAACCAAAACAAAACAAAATCAAAAATTAAATGTTGAAAATGTTGAAACGTTAAAATGATGTATGCATTTTTTATAATGTATTTTGGTCTGTAGACATACCCCCCCCCCCCCCCCAAACTGAAAACAACAAACCCTTTGTTATGAATATGCTTTATAACAAGATATAAAACCCCTTAAAAGGATTTTTTGTTTCACATGATTTTTCAAAAAAAAACCCTTTTATCTTTAGTTTGTATTATGAAATGAGCTATTTTAACCCAAAATTCAAAGTTATCTCTCTTTGTTCGACTATATCATTTATATTAGAAGAAAATATACATTAATATTTCCATTATTAATTAGAAATATGTTGAATTAGACCATTATCAAAATATGACTTTTAGTTAGGCGACTAGGCAATGATATCGTTCACAGTGCTTGTTGATGTTTTGTGATCAAAACAGCTGATGTTCATTGCTATGCAAAACATCCATCAGTAGCTTTGCGGAGTAAATATTTTTCAATTTCTTACATACTCCCAAAAAAATAAGTGGGGGGCAACTCCATGATAATTCAACTTTTTATATGTAAATATTAAACAAATTGTCGCTGCGAGAAAAAGTGGGGGGGGGGGGTTGCCCCCCCCCCCCCGTCCCCCGATTCTACGTGCCTGAATGGTAGGTAACGCCGTGGCAAATATGTTTTATTTATCGTTCCAATAAAGTAAGCTAGCAAGAGTATCAAAAACATGATTTTGAAAGTATGAACTGCTATTGGATAGCCAGCTTTCGCAAATAGGTCAACGTCTTATAATGTGTAATAGACTTTGACCCGTGCGTGCACGGGTTGACATTGCATATTGGATATTTACGAAATATGTACATTGACACACCTTGTTATTGACATTTACATAACAAAGCTATAAGCCTTCAATAATGCTATTAATTTTACTACACTTTCCTTAGTTTGAATAATCTAACTGCGTCTCGGGAAAGGCCCTCACCACAGTTAGAATGCCTCCCTTATATCCGTATTGTAACTGAAAATTGCAAAATCGCTCTGGAACGATTTTGGAGTTGCCTTGAAAATAACAGTCGAATTCATCACAAAAAAAAAAAACCTTTTTGAGACTGCAAATACCTTTCAACTAAATATTTTAATCCATAGAATGGAAGAATCAACACCTTTTCACCAACGTACACGTATTTACTATGTAAAACTGGGTTCATGGGACATTATTCATTTTTACGATATAACATTCTATCTTCACTCTCCTAACAAATATAATATAACCTTTTTGCATGTAATCAAATGTTTATAAAATATATAAAACAAAAGAAAATTTTCTTCCGATTTCTCGGTATTAAAGACCAAACTCGAGTCAATTATTTTATTATTATAGTAGTATAAATATGTCACAATCAACAGATTTATGAATGCATACATTTTTCTGTAGGGTACCTCTTGTTTTTGTTTTATGTTCATATCCTTTTTGGTGCCTCAAATTTTGTCACTTCAGGTATTAGTCAGTAATGGACTATACTCGGGTTGTTCTATTTCTTTACTATAAAACCATTTATATTGCAGTCAAATGCAGGTTTTGGAGCGGTGCTTTAGTAAGAGGTAGATGGAGTGAAGAAACTCGTTTTTTACGCAAGTCAGAAGCTTAAGTCGCATCAGTTGTCCTACTCTACGATCAAGAAAGTCGCTGCTATCCAAGAGTTTTGAACACCTACCACTACGAGACAGGTTAGGTCATTCTTCGGACTTGTTGGGTTTTATAGAAGAATTATACCTAACTTTTCAGCAATTTCAGCACCGCTGACAGATTTGACACGAAAAGGACAGTCTGTATTTAGGGACAACAACATGAAAATGCGTTTACTTCGCTGAAGTACACCTGTGTCCTGTGACAAATTACCCGATATGAGTAAGCCATTTATAAAGACTGTAAATACTTATTGTTCTTTATTGAGTGACTGATTGGACACACGACGGCTGTCGCAACAGTATACTCCTTAAATTATACGAGTTCCTATTCGTGCGATTTTGTCGTTTTGTTTCATCAAATGAAATATTAACCTAACCTGAACATTTTAAAATATATGAGTGTCACTTGCTATCTTTAATAATTTTCGGGTCAACTTATTAAACTTTGATTTGTCCATGAAGCTCATAGTTATAGATTGATGTAATTATACTTCAGTTCTGTCATTAGTTTCAGAGTTTTAAAATTAAGCACTTATGACTAACAACTACACAGCTGATTGAAAAGAAACTACCATATTGTCTATCATTCTTCATTGATTCAACAGAATAAAAGGGTGTCATTATTCATTCAAAACTTAGAGGTATGAATGAAACAAAGAGAATAATGAAATCATCTTAAAAGAGATATCAATTTCTGTAGATTTGTTGGATTGATACATGAAGTTAAATATACCTGTAGTTGAATAGATAGTAGTATTTATAAGAAGGTAATGTACTCAAAGAATCATTAGTCACAAACTGACCTCAATTTGTTCTTTAAACTTTTATATTCATTCAATTTCGATCCTGATAAATTAGATGCACACGCATTTTGATAAAATCGCAGCATAGAAGCATGTTATATGTATATACATGTATAACATTTCATCACTTTTTTTTTCATTTTGTGTGTTATGGTATGTAACGACATTAGCAGCAGACGACACGTTAAAGATATGCTGCAAATAATTGATAAGATAAAAGGTGTATTTAAAATCAATCTGTGTCCATGGACATTGATTTTAATATTGCGAATAATTACGGCGGATGTGACCAGTCAGCAGATGAATCTTACTCCTCCATGGCACCTGATAATACTTGTAATTATTTTAGATGTCCGATTTTGAACACTGTTCGTTATCACATGACATGATTGATTAATTCCTAGCCCTCTAATTGACTGATATTGTAATGATAAAATTCAAACTTATATTCGCCTCCACTTGACTTACGAGATAAGTATGCCATTAGATGTTCTCATTTTTCAAAAATAGATTGGGATTTTCCAAAACGCTACAATAGGTTATTATCATTTCTGTTATGTAAAGAAATTTCGCGATTTGTCTGTGTTTAATGTTGACTTCAATCCTATGCTTAGTGCAGGTGTCACTCTTAACATAATTGAATATCTCTAAATATATTTAACAAAAACAATGCAACCTTTGATACAGATTTTAAGTTCCAATCAAGGTTATGTAAAGCTTCCCCTGAGTATTTCTTAGAATAAGATTTGATATGCATTTTAATAACCCCGCTCCAAAAAAAAGGCAAGATTGTTTGTTTACGTCGAAGTTACACATGCGATTGAAAACGAGCTCAGGTGGTTTTTTTTTTACCCTACTCCGGCAACAACAAGCATCGATATCTTAAAGCACCTCGTATTATTACAATAATGGAACAACAGACGTCTTACACATTTATTTTTATTCATCAAAAATCAGTCTCTGTCCAAGGCGGAAACAATTCAAAGGGGATTTGGGATTTTAATTCGCCTCAGTCATGTTTTGACACCTTAAAATTTTCCTCGCAAGATAACATTCTGTATGAAATGACAGTAACAATTTGTCATTGAATCATAAAAAGAAATCAATTTTTTGCAGTTTTCTTCGATTGGTACGATGAATTAATGTAGCTTACCTAGAAATGCATTATTTTTTCGACCTTCGGGCTTGGTGAACATTATCCTTTTCAGGCGCATGTGCATGTACCAAATCATATAAACCAATAAAAATAGCAATATTTCTGAATAGCAACAAAACAAAGACAAACAAAAATTAAAAAAAAATAAATAAATAAATAAACAGAAAAAGGGACGTAAAATCTACACCTAAGACTTTTATGGGTTTTTTTTTTTGTCTGAAATGTAGAGAATAGAGCAGAATGTTTTAGCTATTCACCATTTTGTCAGATATGGTTCAATTTTTATTATTTATTTTCTTTTTTTTAACAAATTGTAAAAAGTAGGCTAAAATATGGAATTAAATTAACAATTAAGATAATGAACGCACACATCATTATATTTAATTGATATTTGATAATCTCAATGAACACTAAATAAAAATGCAGCACATGAAAAAAAAACGACTTTATTATATTTCAGAACTCATACTCATGTATCGTTATTATCATTTTTGATGAAAGCAAATATTCAAAAGTCTATAACATAAAACATACATTTCAATTTACAGTTATCAACTGATTCATTGTTTCATGTTTTCTAATGTGCACACTCTCCAAAATATATAATAAAGGGAATTTTCATCTTTTTTGACATACATTATTAATTGGTTACTGTAATAAAATAAATTAGTGTAGTTTTAGTACTATGATATTTTTCGTTATTTTAAAAATACAAAAACAGTTATATACATTAATAACATGAGCTAAACATCAATTAAAATTCTAATTGGTCTGTAGTTTTTTTGTAACCAAATCACAAATATCAGTTTATTTGCGTTGCAAGAAAATTGAGTACAATATAATCTTTCTCAAAATATCAGAAATATTTTTGCGTTTATGCTTTGATTAATCAAAAACATCCAAATCAATTTAAAAAATACCTGTACATTTGCTGAAATTATAATTATTCTTCAATTTCCTTCGATTTTTAACTTTTCTAAGGGCAAATGACTTGAAAAACTTTCGATTGTTTTAAAGAATAAGTTTTAAACTACACCAGTCATCTCTTGGATCGTATAATATGGGTCAGTGATCCTGGACCATCCGAGCTCAGTGTAACTATTCACAGTATAATTGCTTCCAGTAACACATGTGTTGGCTGAGTTGGCGCCATTCCTTGATTCTATTGCATTCAATATTGTAGGGTTCCTTCTCATTGAAATTCTAAAATTACGTAAGAAATAAATCACAGTTATAATTGGTTTCAAATTGATAAATTTTAATATCAAAATAAAATAAAATTCACAATATTGATATCGTATTTTACCTTGTCTGTACAATATAGAGAATAAGTACAACGGTGATCAGAACAGAGACACTGAGTCCACCGATCATACCTTGCAGTGCATGAGTCCAGTTATTTATTTTGACATTAGTTGAAAATTCTATAACAATTTTGAATAAAAAATTTATGTACGTGATTTAAAATGTAAAGTCTTACATCAGATAAATACACCATGACATTCGTTCAATTAATACCAAAAATCCCACAAACTAAAAAAAAAATAAAGCTGGTTTGAAGGGTTTTTCTTTCAAATTTGCTTTTATTGTTGTTTTTTTTTTTTTTTAATTAAGGTTAGGTTACATGGCGTAGATGAATATATACACAATCAGACTTATTTGGAAAGATGTATTTTAAGTTCATGAAGAAAAAAAATTATGGATGCAATGTATTATGATCATTTTGAATGAGCAAATAAGATTATTTAAGATACCATTGCAATAACATTAGCATTGTATAACATATTCAACTAAGCATTCAACATTTTGATCATCTAAAATGCATCATTTACTTTGTAAATAAATAATCAATACATGATATATGATTGTATGGCATTACGATTGAACATTGCTTATTTTTACTTGTGATCATATTCATTCTATTTGCAACGTCGATTTTTGAAAATAGTTTATGTTTCTATATCAATCAAAATAGTTATATGAGCTAGACGACATATTACCTTTCACGTGGAGATTAATCATGTATTTGGATATGTGCGCTTGCTAATGTCTTTTTTTTCATTTTTGTTTTTTTTGGGGGGTTTTTTTGCTATTAAAAGCGTAAATTGTATACACTGTTTAATAGTGTATTGCATGCGTTGAGCAAGAATACCCGAATTCATAAGTAGTAAATACATCTTTTAAACTGCTAAAGTAGTACACCATGAATGTAGTAGTACACCATGTATTTAAATATGAACGGCATTACGAAAAATAAATATAAATAAGAATTTACCTCCTTCACACGTGTCACCAAGGTAACCAGGTTTACAGGCAAGACAGACACATTCAACTGTGTCAAACACATCGCAATGAGTCGTTTGTACCGGACAACCTACAACAAACGCTTTTATTGCAGATGTATCTCAAAATAATTGATTATAATTTTACTTTTATGTCGTGTGTATAAATTATTTTCGTTTGTATATAATTATATCATGCGCTGATGCACACTGGACTTAAAAATCACTAACCAAACTATATTTAATATGAGGTTTGTATGAGGTGATTTTAACTTTAAAAAATTGTAATGAACAGAAAATCAAATTGTTTAAAAAAAAATATTTTATAACAAATGAAACAGCAGCAAATTTAATAGCTAAAAAAGCAATGTATCTTAAAATGACTACCGTTCACAATATATATTTATGTTGTAACCCCACCTCCCCTCCCAAAAAAAGACATCTTAGAGAAGGTTATAAAAATGATTTTAAACGAAAGAGTTTTTTGAAACGTTAATCATCTGAAGATGCACTTTTTTCATTAATAATTGAACCTAAAAGAAATAAATTAGTCAGTAATCCTATTGAAAACAAATTGGAACAGTTTTAATTTTCTCACACATAATGTAAATTATTCTTTTCCATTACTATTTAATCAAAACGTTCAATGGGGATTTGAAATTTGCGTTTAATTGCCAAATATGTATTTACTAACATATTCTGTGGTAAATATACATGTATTTTGAACTGATCTTTTAAAATAGCAGAAAAAAATGTAGAGTAAATTTCCAGAAATAGCAGTGGATAAAAACAAAATTTAAAGTAGCCAGTTGAGACACTGAATGTTTTCTAACCAGATGTATGTTTGAGAATTGCGATTTGAGAAAAAGATTACAACTAATCATATTCCTAGAATTACAAATTAAATAACACTTCGGTTTTCTTTAAGAGGAAGCCACGCCAGACTATAGTAACCACAGTAGCCACAGTAAGCATATCTTACCATACACCTCGACTTCACATAAATCATTTTCAGCGTCTGAATTATAATCGCTAGGATAGGTAACCCCTTTCAATCTCTCGTTGTAGTAGATGACATATTGTCCTTGTACATAACATATTGTGCTAAACACTGCAGGAATAGTGCTTCTGTTAAAGTTATTATCCTTGAAACATAATTTTCCTTGCAATCTATCTGTTGTTTTGGAAACGTAGAGTGAAAATCCTAGAAAGGTGGATGTAGCGTTGTTTGTGTTATCTGCAAAGGATATATACTATTACAAAAATAATTAGATAATCTGTACAAATGTAATTATTCACTTCAAGCACCGCTTAAGTGTCATACTTTAACATTTAATTGATTCTCCCATTTCCGCGATCATTGACTGATTACTAAGTGAAATGGTCTGTCTGAACACATAATTTCTAAATATTCTCCTGATTTCATTTAAAACCATGAAAAATTATGCTGTAAGTACGCAGGTTTTGCACAAGCGCCAAGTTTGTTTGTTCCCATAATCATTGAATAGGAATCTGAAACCTTTGAGAGCTTGTATTAGCTCATATAGAAACATTAATAAGATCTTTTTTTTAAAAATCTGTTAAAGATATTTTAATCAACTTACATGTTTTTTTGTTTTCAAAGTTTAATGCAGGTATTACGATATCAATATTTTTGTTTGATGACTGGTTCGAAAAAAATAAATAAACTATAGGTATACCCTACCCCAAATGCGATTTTTTGTCTTAAAATACACAGTGATTTGGTGGATGATGTGAAGTCTGCCGAGGTTTACCCACCAGGTGGCGATTTCTTTTCCATAAGCTGATACAGCACATTGACCTCCCTTCCAAGATAAGTCAGACTTTAGTCCATCTACTGCATTAGCTGCGTCGAATGTTTTATTATTTCTGTCATACGGATGCAATTGAAATGCAGGTTTGTGTAAGGCAATATTTTCTGTAAGTTAAATCTTACAAGTTATTATGAAGTTCATTAAGTGATAGACACTGAATAAACTGTATAATATGATTTGTATTTAAAAACATACATGTACAATTTTATCGATTAATACATGTACAATCGATCGTTTGCTCATTACCGAGAATGGGGGGGGGGGGTTATGAGATAAGGTAATTTTAAATCACAATATCGCCCTTTTTTCTCTTCAAAATATAATCACATCTAGTTTTCAAGAAATGCTAATAAGAACATGCTTCACATATACAAGTACTCAGATGGCAAGCTTATATTAGCCCAGCGTTGGCCTGATGTTATCATTTATGTGGGCCCAATGTCATAGAATAACATCGGCCCAATGTAATTTTGCTTATCGGCGCAACATTGCACCAACACGCTGTCGTGACGTTAGCCCATTGTCAGTAGATTTACAGTTTTTATGTTGGCCCAATGTTGGGGCAACGATTTAATCCAACCAATATTCCCAAAACTTTGTCCTTATAAAACAATCTCACAAAGATTAACAGTAAGTCTAATCTTTATTGTTTTCTCACAGAAATATAATCAATATTCAAATTTTCAATTTATTTATAGTCGATCTATATACTTCCACATTCCTTCAATCTTCTTCATTTATTTTCTTTACTCCTATATTCATCCCATTTCCCAATCAGATGAAGAACGAATCACAATAAATGCGTTTGGTCACGATCTTTAGTTCAGTTCCAGTTTAGTTCTCTAGTTGTGACCTCGTAGAGAACTTCAAAAGCCCGTTTTCGCAAAATGCTACTGTAAATAAAAAAAAAAAATCATATAAAATGGAAAAAAATAAATTGATATAAATAGAATTGCATTTACATTATAAAAATAATAATGCAGAAAAAATCCTCAATATATAACTATTTTAAAAAAAGTGTAATACAATATTGTGTCTTATTAAATTTATTTTTCAATCCAACAATACATTTGTTTGCGGGAAGGGGGCCTATTTTACTGTGCACAGTTTTAATATGTGTATCATTATTTTTTGCAGTATTACTGCTTTTTTACTGTGAATAAGTCAATTTGAATTTTCCGGGGAGGAGGCCAGGGGCGCGGGGGGGGGGGGGGGGGTTCTGTATATATCCGACCTTATTTATTTAGATCCGCGCAAGACCCACAGCTTCTGATCTAATATTATCAGCATATATCATGCTGATGATTTATCATACTACTAACGACAGATGTATCTATCAAAGCTGCACTGAGGACAATTACATTTGCCCTAACATATTCTGATCATCTCACGTCAATGATAAAAAAAATGTGTCTTTAATGCATACCCTAAATATTGAATATTATCATATTATTAAATTCAGTTACCTTAGATGTTCCTTAACTTGAGGCGATAAACTGCATGATTCTATTCATCTTCACAAATAATATAGGAGACAGCCGTGTCACCGAGTTTGAGCATCAGCAGAAGGATTTCTGTATACAAGGAAATTGCCATTAATTTGCTTTCAAATTTTCATTTCAAAGTTTTGAGAACATTATTGTATAATAATCACCCATATATAATAAAAATTTGTAAAAGAACATCTGCATACTTACATTATTCCTGTAGGCAGCCATGATGAAAGCATAAGACCAAGTTACTCTGATGGATTAGTCAAAAATGACATCACAGTTCTTTTTGCGGTAATTTTATGTTTCATTCACGAGTGCAGAAAAGTTACTATGCGTTGATACTGCATTTAATTCATACTGTAGACAAGTAAAATGCTTCATGATAGACACACATGATAAAGTCATGTACATTTTTAAAAAAAAATAAACAACTAAAATTCTAAATCTGAAATCAATTTAAATGCATTTATATTCATAGTTACCATTGTATTTATTCCATGTAATATAAATCAAAATTAATCTAAAGATTTTTAGTTATAAAAGACTTTCAGTCAATAGTTTTTTTCAAAGACACCCCAGTTTTAAAATTATATAATTTGTTCATCTGTAAAATAATTATTTATATAAAAATTCAAAAAACACATTTTAGTCCGTTGGTCCGACATCGGTGCAGTGTCTTCGTGCCCACCGAGATCAATTTGATATTGGCCCAACGTTGTTACAGTGTTTATGTACCAACGTTGGATGAACTACGTTGGTCCAATATTGGAACGATGTCAATGCACCAACAGTGATACATACAAGGTTGGTCCAATGTTGGTCCAACGTCGTTCTATCAACAGCGATATGTAGGCAGCCTTACAACTATAAGCCAACGTTGGGCAAACGTAAGCTTGCTATCTTGGTATAACTTCAAACATGCAATTGAAAACAATCATTCCGTTAAAAGGTATGAAGCTTTCAACATTTGATGAAGATAGTTACAATATCGATGCTCGTATTTTTCTTTTTTAATTGGATCTTAAATCAAATAGTATCTAAACCTCCATATTCAAATTGCTATAAAATATACCGTGAACGAAATCGTTTACAAAAGGAAATGAATCTTTGAAATTGACTCAAAACGATGCCGTCACCGGACGTCACGGGGCAGCATTAGGTAATGGGAAAACACGATTCAAGCTGAGTAAAAAACGATAATGCAAAAAAAGGTGAAAAAAAGTAAAATGCAATGGTCATTTGCGTGTATTTATATAATGAAATATATTTTTGGAATTGTAAATCATTTGTTTTTGCACCAAACTGCCCTTAAAATTGGTGAGTTGAGAACTTAACAAAACAAACACTACTTAATACATTGTTTTATTTGGTTGGTTGCGGCGATTTGAAGAATTTCTAAGTTGAGAATGTTCTCAACACTTAGGTTGAGAATTGAGGCTGAGTACGTTCATTATTTGGTGGCGGCGGTGCTAGAAATATTTTTTTTTTCAAATATGTAAAGAAATATACTCTGTCAATTAAATATATTATTGATGTGTGTATTGGTTAACCATATTCCTAATTTACATGCATGCACCATGGAGCATTAAGGTGTTGACAAAAACGAATGAAGTCTAATTCGTTATGATATAGAAAAAAAAACTAATATTAACTCTCTTAAAAGGTTACTACTTTGTGTATACCCCCACACCCAAGTAAAAAGTTAACATAATTATTTAATTCTGGAAAATAAGATTGATCTTGATCAAAAGTAACTATTTTGATATAAAGTAAGCTAAAACATTAACTCACCATACGCCTCTGTTACTTCTAACATACTGGACAACATGGACAGGACACCAAGGAGACACAGCAAATGACTAAACAGAAAGTACATCTTAGAATACTGTAGGCTTGGTATTCTCAGATCTCTCTAAAAACTGAGGATATTTAAAGAATAAAGTGATTTTAAATATGTAAAGGTTAAAGGGTACTTCTTTAAAGGGGCGTTGTATTGATAAGGAAGATTAAGAATGAAAAAAACCAGCCATAGGATTGCATGATATTTTTTTCCTCGAGACCAATGCAATTGCAGAATTTCTGTAATTTTTCTTTCGGTGAGAGATTAAAAGGTGCTGTGTTACTTTTCTATCTTCCTTTTTATAGATATAAATAGTAAATACTAATAATGCAAGCATTGCGATTTCTTACTGTTGCTGTTCTTGGATTTTAAAGGCATAATATCTATGAAAATACGTATTATTTTATATTGCTTTGAATGTCGTGATATGCTAAGATTATGATATTATTAAAAGGATTTCTCTCTCGTAAATATCAATTTTTACTGTTATATGTAGACTAAACAAGCGAAATGACATTTTCTTGAATTCTTGTGCAGGATGACAAAAATTCGATTTGATCCCGCCTCTATTCATATGACCCCAAGTTTGAACTCTTTCGGAAAGCTTTTCGCGCATGCTCAACGCGGTAAATTAAAACAAACATGTCGGAAAACAGCAAATCTAACCGAGGAAGAAAGAGATGTTTAACCGATTCTGCGAGAAAAAGAAATAGAGCCACAGTAGCATCTAAATGGAACAAAAGCAGAGTATATATTGGAAATCAGTTTGAACGCTGCAATGAATTGGAGGCTATATTGAATGTGGATACGCATGCCGAAGTAGCCAATGTTTTGCTGAACAAGTGAGTATCACACACGTGTTTTAGTTAACGTTTGTTTGTCTTTTATTCAAACAATTATTTTTGTAGAAGTGATACATAGATAGAAACCAATCATAAGTTATTTTTTCGAGAATATAGCCGATAAAAAAGAAGCAAAAATACAAGAAAAGTATTGTTAGACATTTACGATATGCACTCAGATATAAGAGGCCTCCGAGAGGAAATCAAAATCAAAATATATAAACCCATGTTTGCAACTCATATATTAGTTTGATTTTAATATAGGAAGTAAAAAATAAAACATATATGGATTAGAAATAAATAAATACTAGTTCATAGTTGTCAAAAGGATTAAAGTCTCTAATGAAAAAAGCCTCTGTACATACATTGTGTGCAGGTGTGTATTGCATAGCTTGTGCGATTGTGTGCAACTACGTGCACATTCAGTAGAGTTTTGATTTGGAAATTTTAACGCCCCCTGCGCAGCTCTACATTGCTTAAATATAATTTTCGCTAATGATTTCTGTTTATTAGCTTTGTAACATTCTTTTGTAGTTATCATGCAAATAATATAGTTGATGCAGTCAGTGATTATCAACCACACTCCCAAAAATCTGAAACAGAAGAATTAGAAAGAACAGTTAATGTAGTTTCAAAGAATACAGCTGTAACTTCAACACCTGGACCATCACATATACATTCTCGTTTCCACACCACATGTGATGTGTCAGACATATCATCGACTGGAGAATATCATAGGTAGTTTGCTATTAATTTTACATGTTGTGAGAATATTGCCTTCCTTATTTCTTATAAGCATTACTGATTTACTGTATCAAGTATAGTTTCCTATGACAGCCATCAGTGGGACCCTCTCTTAATGAGCTAACTTTATTGTATTTACAGAGAGTCAGACATGTCGGGTATTGAAGAGTTTTGTAGTAGTGCGAAAAAAGCGTATGAAATTGAGAAGTCAACTTCCTTTATTAATCCTTTCGAGTAAGTTGTGTTTTGTGATCATATTATTGCATAAAGCTTACAAAAGATTAGCAGAATAAAAATTGAATGTTATTATGATTTGTGTCTTACAGTGGTTACCATAGTTTTATTTATGAAAATTAATGAGTTTTGTTTGTTCATAACAGTCTTACAATTGACGAGGATGAAATGTGCTTGCTGGACGATGATTCGTCTGATTCTGATGAGGAATTTCGGCCAAATTTCAACTTAACACTCAGGTAACAGCTATATCTAGCTAAAAACTGTTAGAATTGTTTTAAGTATTTAATCTAAAGAATTGCTGCATCCATAAATCAATTTATAAACTCTATCAAAGCTGATGTAGAATACTGTTATGGAGGATGTATATCATATCTTCCTTTGAAACACCTTCTGTTCATTGAAATTTGTGTCACTAGTCTTTCAACAGTCTATGCTCTAATTGCAATTGTGGATTGTATAGCTGTTTCATTGTAAATATATATGTATTTAATTGTACAGACCAAGTAATGCAGACCAGCTTCCTATAGAGTACTCGGATGATGAGTCTGACACATGTGATGATGACCCTGCTGATGCTGCAGAAACAGACTACAAGAGAGTAAACAGTATTGAGGACATAGAAACTTTAATTACTGACCGCCCTCTTCTTGTATACCAACAGCCCTTGTTGGATTTGGCCAACACACAGATTAGTACTATCTGCAAAATTTGTAATGAAGCTGTCAGCATTTGTGTGGATAATATTGGTTCAGCAACATATCTTAAATGGGTAAGAACCATTCAAAACATGTTTTAATGAGGGAGAATAAAGGTTTCAAAGTCAGTTCAAAAGACTAATGACATACAAACTCATGATTTACCAACTAAAGAATTTTTATATGATTTCCACATTTTTTGTATATCATATAAAAAGATGAACTTTTGTAAAAATCAGTATTTTTAAGTGAATTGTTGGATATTTTTATTGATTTTTTTTTTATTGAAAGATTTTGTAAAAACCATGCAGTTTAAAAGTTTTCTTTCAATATTTATGAATTTATAAAGCCTGTTTTGTTGAAATCTCAATCCAGATTACTGATACATATTTTTTTATTGTAGGTCTGCAAATTAGGTCATGTTGCGAATAGGTGGTGTTCGCAGTCAATTCTCAACAGAAGAATGCATGCTGGAGACCTTGTTTTTGCATCAGCCATCCTATTGTCGGGCAACAATTTCCTGAAAATTTCAACACTGGCAAAGTTCTTAAAAGTTCCAATTCTTAGCTCCTCATCATTTCACAGAATTCAAAAAACCTACCTTGTTCCATCAATTGACAGATTTTGGATTCAGAAACAAGAAAGTACTCTTAGAGAATTTCAAAATACAGATATAATAGTTTCAGGTAAATACTAAATAATATAGTTAATTTAAATTGAATACAAAAAAATAATTTAAAAAGAAGAGTGAAGTATGGAATTCATGAAATGGTATACATGTTTCATTTAACTTGAGATATTTTATTCTGCATAGCCATACACTCATTTTTAGGTGATGGACGTATGGATAGCCCAGGACACTGTGCACAATACTGTTCATACACCTTCATGGACTATACATCCAAGAAAATTCTATGCATCACAACAATGGACAAACGAAGTACTGACCGGAAAAGCACCAACCTGGAGAAAGCTTGCTTCCTGCGAGGGATGCAGTTTTTTAAAGACAAAGGCATCAAAGTTGTAGAGGTGGTGACTGATGCACATGTCCAAATCGCTTCAGTAATGAGTATGTACATAGTGATATGATCATAAAATTCATTAGCTATTAAGCTAAAAATGTAATAAACTTGTTTAAGTGTTTTTTCAAATCATATTTTGTGTAATTTTATATCTCATGGAAATTTATTTTCTGTATAAGTGTGTCTTATTCCTTTCTATGCTCTTGATTCTTGTTTTATCAATCTCATATGTTATACATATACTTTATATTGATTATTAGGAAAGGATTTCCCGGATATAAAGCATTCTTTTGATGTCTGGCACGGGACAAAGAATTTGGGAAAGAAACTCACAAAGGTATAGACATTACTACTAAGTTAAATATAGACATTAATACTATTAAGTTAAATGTATATATGCGTGTAATGAAAACCATGACTTTACCTGTTGTTTGAGACTAGTATGTGATTACCTACATTTATTGAACATGACATGTAGATCAGTCAAGAAAAAGGAAACAAAGAATTGAGTGGATGGGTCAAGGATGTAGTAAATCATTATTGGCACAATGCAGAAGTTTCTACCACTTGTGAAGAGTTTCTTGTAAGTTTTAATTCACCTAAAGTTCAGAATATTTCGTTTATTACCTCAATACCAGTATTTATTATTAGTTTTGCTTTTGAGTCCCTGCAAAGAAAATCTAAATATTGTAATGTATAGGGTAATTTTGTCATATTCAAAAATTATCTTTTGTTGATTTTTTTTTACAATGACTTATATAATTATTCTTTAAATTGTATTTAAGGATGTTTGGTATGGTATGCTCCATCATATTGTAAATGAACATAAGTGGTTTGTACCATTTGCAAACTCTACGGTAAGCACTTTCCAACATGGCCCTTTAGAAGATGGTAGTCAGACAAAGGAGTACCTTAAGAAAGGATCAGCAGCCCATAATGCACTTAGACAAATCGTAATGGATAAACGGCTTGTGAAAAACATTCCATACTACCTTAACTGCCGGTATGTAAACTTATTGAAGGATAAAATGTTCCCCATTAGCTTGGAATAAATAATTTCGACTATCTATATTAATTTTAATTATCTTTTGGTGCATAATTTGACGTTTTTTATTATATATATTAAAGAAAAAAATGCATAGTATTTATTGGGTCTCTACAATGTACTGCACATTTCATGTTTTAACATATTTATAAAATAAAGAATGTACTATTGTAACCCTTGACATTTTTCAAACAAGACCAACTTTTAATGCTATCCATACAACCTTCAGCATTATCAAATATCCAACTCTGCATAGCAATTTTAAAAAAAAACCAATCTCTTTCACAATCATATTGACTTTTCATTCATTGTAGGAGCACGTCAGAACTGGAAAATTTTCAAAATTAATTCTGGTGTATTCCTCCAAGAGACACTCTTACAGCCTTCCAGTATATAGGGCAAGAAACAGGTTGGCTGCCCTTGACCATAATTCTCATGCAGAGCGAGAGGTGATGAAGAACAAAGATGGTTCTCTGAGGTTTGTAATGTTCGTCAAATATAATGCATAATATATCCAAAAATACTGGACAGAAAAACAATCACACTATCCCTTAAAATATTTACAGCCAACCAGTTTTTGAATAAATCAGATAGTTTTTGCCCAATACAGCAACTGGCCTGGATGGAAAAAATGATGAAAATATATAAGCCATTTGAATAACATCTCATATTTTTTTTATTTCTTGGCATTTACTTTGTAAAACCAGACCATATTCAAAATGAATGTTTTGTATTGGAGTTTTATCCAAGCATAATTTATTCATTTATTGTTATATGTAGGTGGCAAAGAAGTTACAACCAAAAAACATCTAGATGGTCTGTCCACCCTGTAAAAGTGGAGAAAAATTACAGTTATGTTCAAGACCTAATTCGGCATATCATCACCAGCAGGTTAGAGGATGACATTGGAATGAACAGGCCCATGGAGTTGGAGGCAGACGATCCACGGCGGATATTTGCCCATTTGGCACCAGTTCCACCACCATCAACGAGAGACATTGTGGCTTCTCAAATTTCTAGATTCGAAAATCTAAATAAAACAATTGAGTACTGGACAGCGGAGGGGCCATTAATAGGGCTGGGTAATGCCTAGAGATTTCCATATTGCCATGTTCTGTGATATTTATCTCTGTGATATTTATCATATATTTTATGACAGGGAGCTAGACATAGTGGTTTGCTTCACTTGCATATGGATGATGCTGTAATCAGCAATGGTTACAGGTTTTTCTCTTTGATAATTGTATGTCATTAGTCATCAATTTAAATAAATAAATCATGTTTTTTTTATTTATATTTGAGATTTTATATTACACTACTTTGATCTGATTAAAAACAGAACAAACACTTTTCCTGAAAATGTAATTTAATTTCAATTGAACCTCCCCCCAACGAAACCTTTATATTGTCCAAATGGATTGGGATACTTGTCCCGGATGCGCCAAACACAACAGCTGGGTATCACACGTCTAATCCCTGCCCCAAGTCTGCCATTTTGCCAGACTATGAACTGCCTGTAGGCCGCAAATCTGTTTGCTCTATAAAGGTCTTCATCAGGGGGCATGACAAGCAACTCCTCCCTCAGCCTTCTGTCCACTGCAAGAACTGCCTCGTCCAGGACAATCAAGTAGAAGTCCTGCAGAAATAGGATAATGAATTCATATGACATATCCCTTGAGCTAATTTGTTATCTAAATTATATAACTACTCGTTAGTTTAAAAGTGATTAAATGAAGGTATAATACTGAAACTTAATCAAAGTGAATCTGATTTGTTAACTTGGTTACATACAGGCAGTCTTGAGTAGCAGTTTGGTCTAGTTCTGCCACAACATCGTCTCTCTGCTTCCGTTGGCATTTCCCGGCAATATGTGCAGGTACACCAGGCCGGGGTAGGACCATCTGGTGGAGGTTGATGTCCGCCATGCTGTCCGTCGTCCCTGTCCAAAATATCAAACACGAATTTAGGTTGTTGTGATGCGATATCGACAACACGTCCCCTCAGGTCACAATCCGAGAGACGAGAAATTCTATCCTGAAATGATTAAAAACAATTTTTGCATGTCAGCACATTTTTTCCAGAATGGAACATATTCGGTCACAAATTGTTGAAAAACAATATTCTTATATCCATGAATTTTCTTTTAATACATATGTCAGGATAACCAATTTAAAATATTAATATTTATACCTGCAACTGACGATTTCTCTCCTCTAAAGTAGCTGCTGCTACCTGAGCCCTGTTGGGTCCATCAGCAGCTCCCCTGCGTGGTTGACCTCTTCCTCTTGAAGCTCTCCTTGGTCCTCTGCCCCTCCCTCTTACACCCCTGAGGGTGTCACGACCCCGGCCCCTACCTCTACCTCTACCTCTTCTAATTGTCTGGTCAGGATCAGCTGGCTCGCTGCTGTCAGAACTACCGGTATCATGTGGATACATTGAACTTCTAGAGTCCTGAAATAACCACCAATACATGTTTGTCTTTGTTATATATAAAAAAAGTAAGACGGGTGTTAACTTGTATCTGATAGATCGATCTTTCTGATTGATTTTTTTTTCATTTTACATTTTTGGTTGGTTATTACAGTGTTTAGTTGTATGTTTAATTGATCCCCCCCCCCTAATTTTGAAGCAGAGAACCATCATTTCTGCTTTACAGATAAACTGGAATGTGCATATTTACAGGGGGTAAAATTAAAGATATTTTACGTAAATTCTAACATGACACAGTCACCTGAAATTTTATTATTAACTTGCAAAGGTGGCTCAATATAACCAAAACAATTCAATCCCCTCTAGAAAAAAAGTGTTAAAGGGAAGGATTTTCCCACCACACTTATATAAAAGAGGTAGAATATTTCAATCTTTGGCTGTATATTGAACGACTTGTTGATAAAAAAAAAAAACAGGTGTCCGTGATAATAAAAATAGAACGTCTATATGTTAACTGATGAAATAGAGACACTACACATCGAATATCATATTTATCAATTGTTCATACCCATTTTTTTCCGTATATAATAATCTAGTTTGTATTATAAGTATGAGACGCTCACAATTTATTATGATGTTTTATGTTGCAATTTTACTGGAATAAAAAAAATACCCCTTTGGGTACCCCATTCATGTTTCAATGTACAAAACATCGAACGGAAACAATTGTCATTGATCTATTACAATTTATTAATAGAAATGGATTAAATAATACTTTCTGGAAGGGATAGGCTTGCAATACACCTTCCACTATGTATGAATAATTTTATTATCACATACATTACTGTCATGTGCTTACCTCGTCATCCATTACGCTGCATCCGGGTATGTAAAACTCAGCTTCGGTAGACGTCGGAAAAACTTCCGATGCATAATTAACACGGTGAGTTCGGACGAGTGTAATCAATTAATTAATGATTATGAGACTTTTTATAGACACAGTGATGCATTATTTAAGTATTTGATGTTATATCTTTGTTTTAGGGTAACTTTCAGCAATATGAAAAGTACATCAAAATCTTAGACAATATGCCTTTAAGAAAGCTTGTGATTCAATGTTAAAACACGTTATAAAAATTCAACAATTATTTTTTTTATTTTCATAATCGGATGTATAAGCCAATCATAATTTTATCTGAATAATGAATTATAAATTGTTTACAATAACCGTAAATGTATAACATGGTATATCACGCACACGCTTTTTATTGTACACGTACATGATAAAATATGTTTGAAATCTATATACGCAAGATTTCTAATTTATTATTTTTAGTTTAACTTGATAAACAGCATACTTTTAATTCAAAATAATTGCCAATTTTTCATTCGTCTCAATTCCTTAAGATAGAGAAACATGTAGCTCTGGAAGTTTGGAGGTGGCAATTCTCCAAATCATATAATTATTTACTTTGTTTGAATGGAAAGAAAAATTGCTTCATTAATTCATAGGTTTTTGCTACACTAGTAGTGCTTTAGTTCATAACGTTAAAAATCCTTACATTATCATAATGCTTTAATTTAATAACGTAAAACAAAGTTAGTTCATACATGTTAGTTAATATGAATGTTGGACAATAATATAGTTTACATAAAATGAGGTATCTGCAGCACCACATTTATATTTCTTTGATTTATTTCGGTAATATGTAAAAACATATCTGATGACGCCGTTTTTCCAGAGACGTGTGTCCTCAAGGAAGAAAAAAAACAACAGATTAGAGAAGTTGTACAACTTAGTAACATGGTACTTCGTTTACACAAATACTATTCTGCTTTTTGTTTCCACAAATGTTTATTTCAAAACAAGGAAAACGTAACAAACTGTACCATGAGGTAACAGGAGATATCGCCATCTCCATTCGTATTTACAATTATTGGTTTAAATAAATGCTTGCAATTTTTATTGACATGACTTGTTACTAAAACGATTATTCTAGTACTCCCTTTTGTGTGTTCTTACCTTCAATCAACATTTTTTATTCGTACTGTCGAGATTGGGTTTAAGGTTGAATAACACACCTAGAAAAAGCCACTCAAATTAACAGGATTATTTTTATTATGAAAGATATAATGATAAATATAATGATAAATAAACAGTACAAATGTCAAATAAGGGAAAAATTTGCAGTTAAAGGGAAAAAAATGAATACCTAAAATAATTATTTCAGTAAGTAACAACAAAAGCCCAAAAAACAAAAAACAAAAACAAAAAAAAAAAAACGGGAAAAAAACCTTTGTCACTTATTTGCTAAGTAACAAGATATAAAACACACTAAAAGAATTTTTGTTTCAGATGATTTTTTTAAAAATCCGTCTATCGTTAGTTTATATTATATTATGGGCTATCTTAACCCAAAATATAAAGTTATCTCTCACTGTTTGACCAAACCATTTATATTTTACGAAAACACACATTATTGTTTACATTATTTAATAGAAATAAGTTTAGTTAGACAATTATCAAAAATGACTTTTAGATAGGCGACTAGGCAATGCTATCATTCACAGTTGTTGTTGATGGTTTGTGATCAAACCAGCTTATGCTCAATGCTATGCAAAACATCCATCAGTAGCTTTGCAGAGTAAAAACAAAATTTTCTCTGAGTTTCTATGTGTTTTATATGTGTTTGAATCATTTTTTTAAAAGAAGTATGTTCCTTGTTAGGCATAGTCAAGACTAGAACCTCTCGTTATTACCCGCAGTCGGATGGGATGATAGAGCGGATGAACCGTACTCTTCAAAATATGATAATGCCCTTTGTATGCAAAAACCAGAAAGACTGGGATGAGCATATTCCTCTTTTGATGATGGTGTATAGAAGTTCTGTACATGAAACCACAGGGGTATCGCTTAGTATGTTGATGCTTGCAAGAGAGATCAGGTTACCTATAGATTTGGTGATGGGACGTCCTCAGGAGCCTGAAAACATAGAAATAAACATGTCTGAGTATGCTTATTTGTTACAGGAAAGAATGGAGAAAGTTTATTCTCTTGCTAGTGTGAAGTTAGTTATTTCTGCAAACATAATGAAAAATTTTCATGACAGAAAAATAACATCAAATACCTATAAAATTGGATATGCTGTGTGGTATCCACAGTCTAGTCAAGGTCATTCTAAGAAGTTAAAACCAAAGTGGCAAGGTCCCTTTTTAGTCACTGAAACATTGAACGATATATTATATAGAATACAAGAAAAACCAGAAAAAAAGTCTAGAGTAGTGCATGTGATTAAACTGACACCCTACAAAGGAGAAAATCCTCCAACATGGTTAGATAAACAGGGAGTGCACAAAAAGAAACCCCCTGATAAAAATAAAAATAGTACTACTTAACTGGTCGACGGAATTAAAGAACTCAGATGTGTTGTATTAGAATAGTGTACTGTAAAACTTGTGTTTTCGAAATAGTGTCTTGTAATTTCGTAATACAGGTATAATTATATCTGTAATGTATAATTAGCTATATTGTTGAAGTGTTTTTTTTTTTTAAATTAGTGCATATAGGAATAGAATGTATGCACGTTTTAACAAGTTCGCTTCTTATATTATTATATGCACATGATGTATTGTTGTTTTATGATTACATGGGTTATATAGGAATTTAGAATATTACGATATGTACCTAGAATATACAAAAAGGATATTTTCACTCGTTTATGATTCGGGGTATAGTGCCAATGCAAATTTGCCATAAACATTATTATTTTAGTATTACAGGAGCTATTTATTCTATATTAATAATACAGAATATTATTCTTACTTTAGCTATGGCAAGGCCAGAAGAAAAGTTTGAGTGTAAATTGTGTTTCCATTTGCTCACTTTTGACCGGAAGTTTCTGGTAAAACGACACATCATGGAGCAACACTCAGGATTTGCCTTTACCTGTACCGGCAGCCAAATGATATTTCCACGTCGTGACAATCACACCTCATGCCATGGGAAATATTCAAGCTCCCGAAAGATGGAGGTAGTAAGACGCTCTGATGGGATGCGGAGTAGTAGAGCTCAGGAGGAGTTAGAAAAGTATACCAGCAGAATTGATGATTTTATTCGGGTGGTGTCTCAAAGGAGCTTTAGGGAGCTAAGTCTCCACCCTCTGGCAGGATCTCCCGCACCTCGTCGCCAGATGCCCGACCCGATAGAGGAACTGTCCCTCCCTCCCCTAGAGTGTCTCCGGAACCAAAGAGGTCTAGACGCAGTAAGAGATCACCTTCCCCCGTGAATCCTCCTCAGGAGAGACAGTCGCCCTCCCCAGTAGCTCTTCCTGCTAGGAAGAGGAGCCTAAGTGTTTCGTCCTCATCCTCATCTTCGTCTTCTGCTAGTTCGTCATGCAGTGTATTTCCAGTAGCTCCAGATCTTCAGTGGTGAAAGAGATAACAGTAATGCCGGGCCTCCGAGTTTTGATTGACGTAAACGAGTTTAAAAAGCACCTCTGAAATGGTTAAATAAATTTTTTGATCCCAACGAGTTGTCTATTGACTTCAGCCAATGTAGATATTTTAAATTCAAGAGTACTTATAGCATTATAAATGAAATATTTGATTACTAACCTTAGATCTCTCCAGTTTGGGGACCAAACTTTTTTTTTAAGTGGGGGCAGTGTTGCGTCTTTGAAGCCGTTTTGATTTCATAAGTCTAAATGGGTGAATATAACTATGAGCATTTGCTGTTTTTATTATAGTCAGAATATACATACGTCTTCTATTACGTGAATATTGTAAAATGAAATCAGGAACTTAGTCTTTATTTTTGGCACAAGACTTAGTCTTTGCTTTTCAGATAAACAAAAATGGTTTTACGAAGTTTGTTTAATAGTAAAAACTATTTTACCGTTTGGTTTCTTTCAAGACAAACTGGAAATGTCATTTGATGTGTAAACGTCGAGTAGATACGCAGAGCGTAAATATTTCCGGATTTACTCCAGTATACGAAGTTCAGATTTTAAATAATAAATCAATACGGCGTTATTGGTTTATGAATTGATTAAGGATGTTTTAAAAAAGTTTAGTTAGTTGATTGATCTTTAATTTTAGCTTTAGACTCTTAATGAATATTGATTTTCCTACAAAGTTATGACGTAAAATATGATGTGCGTCATCGTATACAAAGGAACGCACGGAGTGCGCGTTGTCAGAGGCCAGAATCCTAATTTATAGAAAGTTATCCGAGATAATCGTGCTTGCACCGGGAGAAGGTATGAATCTGTAAAATTATAAATTTATGTATTTGTTCTGATAAATGTAGGAGAAATGTAGAAAATTTATTGTAAGAATGTAAAATTAAAGAATACTGAAATAATTTATTAGTTTACAAGTTTAGGAAATATGTAGAATTTAGTCGATGCATCCCTGGACTCTGACCCCGGGAAAATTCATTTCTCCCGGTTTTCTCTAATTATGTGTTTTTAAGAAGTTTAGATAAAGTTTAGAATTGCCTTGTCTTTAGTAAGGCGCAGAAATTGCTCTGTGTAAAATTTGCTAAATTAGTGCAATTTAGTCAGGTTGCACCTTCCAAGTTTAGCCGGTGTGCATCGAGTCTTTATATGGGTGTAGTTATGCATGGCACTACCCAAATCTAGTATTTGTACAGATTATAATATTATTTGAATGTTGAATGAATAGATTAGTCGATTTGCGGTAAAAGTTATTATAGTACAAGAACTTTATAGATAAAATTGCAGAATTTAGCACTTGTAGCACAGGACTTGATAGTGCACCTATTGTGGAAGTTTTAGTTAAGCAGCACGCAACCGGGTTCGGTGCAGGGCCGAGCACCGACTAGAATTAGCACCGACGGGAGTCAGCACCAACCTTCTGGATTGAGTTCGTGTTAATAAAAATTCCTAAAACTTTACCTATTATGTGATTCTTTTATTCATTGTATATAAGGTACCTTCGAACCCAATATTGCAACGTGCCTCAAAGGTACAGCCTGTAATATTCAGGTTGTTTTATTAAGCGAGAGCGCGAAAACGTTACACCGGGATTGAATTTTATTACGTTTTAAGTATAAAATGACAGTTGGTTGCCTTCAAAATAGTTCGAAATTAAAAATACTACCCAAATTTCCAGAAGTATGTAAAAAAAAAAAAAATAACACGAACCGTCCTTGCACAATCTTCCTGAATATCCAGCTTCACATCCAGTTCGGCAGGTTCCAGTGACGGAAGAACACTGTGTTGCATTATTACAATGGCCACACGTCTCGTTGCAATTGTACCCATAATGACCAATGTCACAATCTGAAAAAAAAACCCGAACGCCATTATATGAGAGATTCTGCCTGATATTCAAATACTAATTATTAAATATACCGTAAAATAGATTATTAAAGAAATTAACGAGCGCAGATTTATCGAAAAATATAGTAAAGTGTTGCACAACATTTTTTAGGTTTAATCATTATGATAGTCTTATACAAAAGCACACTAAACTATCATGGTTATTGTTACGTTGTCCACAACTTTTTAACTTTAACGTTTCTTATTTCTTTCTTAAAACAAAAAGCTTCAATTTAAACGTATCTTTTTTGCACAAACCTCCGGTGTACCCATAAGAACATCCCGTGTGACAGATTCCGTTCGTAGTGGAGCATTGCGATATATCATTGCAATGACCACATGTCTCATTGCAGTTGTATCCATAGTTACCAATATGACACTCTGTAAGAAATGATGACAATATAAATATATATATATATATATATCAATTCCATGATATAGATGTATGCAATGCGTATTTTCTATATGCCATTTAACACGACAAATTTGTAAAAACAACGAATGACCAAATAAAACGAGCAACAACCGTTATTTTTAATACAGGTTAATATCTATTTTGTAGAGCTATAGAAAAAGAAAATGGCGAAAATGAGACTTTTCAAAAATAATTTCTTTTTTGTTCAGAATACCAAAAAAAGTTGGTCGCCAAAGAAAATGAAATTTAAAATGCAATTGTATTATTAAGTTATACTTTAAATTTTGTTGTACACGGCGAATGTGAATATATTTTGCTGTTTTGCTGTATATCAGGTAAAATGCACGAAAAATACCCAAATCCATGGCAACAAAACGCCTTTACAAATATAAGTAACTTGACCTTTATTGAATATCATAAATACTTCCGGCTTTGATGGGTTTCGCCCAGAGCTTTTGGAGTGTTTAATGTTGCCGATAATAATGACGATACACTTATAAAAGAGAACAATTATGTTTTAATAACGTTTCCTTTCGATTGCTTTATATTCAAAACAATGTCCAGGGCAAAAGAAACAACAGATTGAAAGTGAGTACAATATTTAAGAACAAACGAGACTTTAACATTCCAACAATTTCAAGGGGTTTTCTTTTGGAACTAAAGATTAATACCAATTGTAAAAGATTGTCAATTGAATTTAGCACGCACAGAAAAATAGTATGTTTTTTTTTCTTTTGACGTTTTGTTCGGGTTATTGTTTTCAATTGATACTGCCTTATTTTATCTGTACTAATGATGAGAGTACATATCAATTATGAAACATTAGACGTCACATAATTTATTTTTAGATATTCAAAGTATTATGTTTTCAGGATGAACAGTTAGAAGTTTTGTTAATTTTATACTACGCCCTCAATTGCAATTTCAAACAAAAGTAAAACGGCTATAATCGCAATAGAAACATATATGTACATTGAGTCTTCTCTTACTAAAGAATACGTATAACTCAATAGACTGAAACCTTCTTTGCACGACGGTCCAAAATATCCAGCACTACATCCTGTGAGACATATCCCAGTATAAGGGGAACATTGGGTTGGATCTTTACAATGACCACACATTTCATCATAGTAGTGTCCATATGAACCAATGGGCCAATCTGCTAAAGAAAGACACAGAAGAAGACAGATCAAAAGTCATTTTAATGTGCATCATTAAGTGAAACCATCATTGATAATTCATAAACACTGTATTTAAAACACCTTTAGAGCAACACGGAAGAGGCATTCTATAACCTTTGTATTGGTGATTTCCATTGGAACCAGAGCAATGTGTTGTTACATGCATGTTAAACTGGTTTTAATTTTTTATTTCTTTACGATTCAAATTTTTTTTTATATAGAGGTAGAGGTCTATACCTGTACTGTGTATGCACTTATAAATAAATGTTATTGTTATGAAATGTCTCTATTTGAATTAAACACATCCATTTCTTTTAATATAAACTCGTTTACCTTTAATTTAATGACAAAATATCAATGGCTTTTGTTTGTTTGTCAGTTTTTGTTTTTGTTAATTAAAGTTGTTTGGTGGTAGCAAGATAAAAAAAAACTTTAAAAATCATAAACGTGATCATGAATAAAGAAAGATCATAAACGTGCTTATCCTTGCATCAATTTTAAGGATTTATTAACACAATTAATATTTTTTAAAAGAATTAAAAAATATAAAATTCTAAAAATAAGCCACTGAAAAATGAAAATATAAAATAGTCAATTTACACTGTCTATTGAAAAGTTTAACTTTTACTTTTTCGGCATTTTTCTGGAAAGAATTTTAGTTTTGTTTGTTATTTCGTTTTTTTATTTGGTTTGTTATAATAATATTAAGTTTAAAAAAAATGTTTTGGTTGGCTGAATAGAACCGTTTACATTGTATACATGTAACATACTGCCTCAGAATACAACGGACGTGCGAACTGTATCAATGCGCTTGACTATACATATAAATATTGTTCTTGTTATCTTTCTCTCATTAAAACGAATGTTTAATAAACTTATCTAGTGAAATATTGATTTATTGGAAATGAGTCAATCCTAATCATATTTTACACCAGCTGCATAACATAAC
Source organism: Magallana angulata (assembly GCF_025612915.1). NCBI lineage: Eukaryota > Metazoa > Mollusca > Bivalvia > Ostreida > Ostreidae > Magallana > Magallana angulata. The sequence goes on from NC_069112.1 coordinate 41,065,924, forward strand.
ATACATTTATAGCAAGCGTAAACTCTCTAAATTTATGTTATGGTCGTAAAACATTGATAAAAATTGAGTAACTAAAGAAATTAGATTTAAAACTTTTTGCCTTGAAAAACATCAATTGTATCAATAATTTCATTATATTGATTTCTGCTGAAAAAAAGTTTAAGGAATTACTGGACAAGGTATCGTGTATATACTCCTAGAAAACCTAAAAAAATTATGACGTGCAATTGGGTGGCCTTTTAATCACTTTAAGAAAAAAGAACTATTAATATACATCATTAAATAGAAAAGAAAATAAGTTGCAATAATAATACGCATCATGAATAGAATAAAAAATCTGGTTGAAAACATTGTTTATAAAATTACTTGTTTCATGCTGTGTTTCAATGTCCATATAGCTGGGTTTACAAACCAGACAGGCACACATTATTGGATCCCATACATCACAATCCGGGTTTAGTGTTGGACACCCTTTAAAAAAATACGTGTACTTTATTGTATTTCAGTACTATCATTTCTTACACTGTTCATTTTATTTTAAAGTAGCACTATAAAAGTGTTCATATTTGCATTTATTTTGTGATGCAAATACATCTTTCTCAATAAGTTGAATTATTTAATGTTCTTTTATGTGTATTATCAATTAAATTACGCTTTTTGTTACAACGCTTACCAGAAAACTTTGCTTTTTATTTCAAGACGATTGAGAAGCAACATCTATTATTTATATTATTACGTGTATATCTCGTTTGCAAAGATGTAAGCGCAAGGGGGTCTTAATGTGAGGGTAGCAGAATACACTAGAAAACCGTCACTCTACATAATTCATCTCACATACATCCAGAGCCGATAACAGGTAATGATGTTCAAATTTATTATTAGATATTCTGATAAACCGATAAAGTTATCCTTACCATATAACCGATAAGCTTATCCTTACCATATACCTCTACCTCACAAAGATCGTTCTCAGCAGCATCATTGTAGTCGCTTGGATAGTTAACTCCGGATAATCTCTCATTGTAGTAGATGACATATTGTCCAAACATACGGCACGTCGTGTTGAATACCTCTGGTATAGTACTTTTATTGAATTCAATGTCTTTGAAACACAGTATTCCATTTAATCTATTTGTTGAGTTGGACACATAGAGGTTAAATCCTAGGAAACTAGATATTCTGTCGTTTAATTCATCTGTGTACAAAATGACTTTAGATATAGTAAACATAGAGACACAGAATTTAAAAAAAAAATAACCAAACAAGATAGGGTTTAATAAAAAACAAAGAAAAAAACAAAAAACAAACTATCGTGTATCTTCGATCAGAGTACATTTAATGCACTTGAATATGGTAGACTGGTTGAATTAACATTTGTTGTGTTATACTATTTATAGCGGGAACTACAAACAATAATATCGATAAAACTTGAACAAATGTTAATAACAACACATATATTTAATAATGTAAGCGTCTTTCTTACATTAATGTTGCACATCCAGTTTTTCCTGTTTGTTTGTTTGTTTTTTTTGTAGTTTTTAAAGTATTTGTCAGCCGAACTTTGTAGTTTACTACATTACCTTTCAGATTCTTTTACTACATCACATTAGTTTGGCGTGCTTTCAATTTACTTTTGTTTACGCATGTGCAAAATTATACAATATCAAAATAGGATAGAAGTCATTAATTGGGTTGATATTTGTCACAAAACTTAATGATAAACGCGATGACTTCAGAATTGTTATAGTTAACATTCCTTAGTTACATGTAACAAAACATATTCATCACCTGCATTTTGAGTTATTTGTCTCTCAGTTAATTCGATAGACAAGGCCATGCTCTACGTATGAGCACATGGCGGGTGTGACCGGTCAGCAGAGGATGATGCTCACTCCCTTGTGGCACCTTATTCTACCTCTGATTTTTTTTAGAGATTCGTGTTTGCTTTGCCAAGCTTTTGTATTTTTCCTATGGACTTTTGATTTTGAGCACTTTTTGTAATCACATGTAAACTAATACTGATAATTTTATATTCATTTGTTAAATTTAAAAAAAATCAAATATACAAAAATACATCAATATATTGCAATATGAAGTAGCATTTGTATATATAATATCAGTTACAACTAATTTTAAAATCCTCGCGTGTGTTTTCCTTTGAAAATATATTACCCCATGTATTAATTTAACCATATTAAAATTATATTTTCGTTTTGCCTTTACGTTTATTAAGAGTGATTTATTTGTAAACTTTTATCTGTTTTTTAGCAATGATTTAGTAATTACCCCAATGTTGGTTATTCGTCATAAAATACAATGTGATGTGATCGATGTAGTGCACACTGAGAAGGTCCACTCTCCAGGTGGCAGTTTCATGTCCGAGTGCTGATACAACGCATTGACCACCACCGATGCTTAGGTTTGACTTTAATCCATCTACTGCATTGGCTGCGTCATATATAACATTGCCTTTATACGGGTAACTCTGATATGATAGCATGTGAAGGGCAACATTGTCTGTAGGAAAAAATAAACTCAGGAAAGTTAGGGAAATGTAATTTTGACCCCATGATTTAAATTTGAAAACATGTTTTATGTATTATTTAATACTTTTAAAAAAGAGTTAAATCTTGTATGAAAAGCCTTTTTAAAAAAAACATTTCTCTTAATGATTGTACTTAATGACAGTGTATGCCATTACAAGTTCAACGGCATTTGTAATACATTTAAAATCATTTATTGTAAACATAAATAGTTTTGACAAGCAAATATACAGAGCAGCTTGAACAAGTAAAATGATTGCTCTAGTTGTTTAAGATAGATACATCAATGATTGAAATGTATTGTGTATTTGTGAGACGCGTTCAAAATAGTACTGAAAACAAACTGCAAGAAAATAAAAAAAGTTCTACAAACAATGGTAATATGACAGATAAATGTTTATTTTAATGTTTTCATAAAATTATTTAGTTTGAAGGCATTTGGATCATATAATAATAATGAAGAAAAAAAAAACAACAAGTTTTTGTGCTTCAGAAATATATATATATACATATATATATATATATATATATATATATATATATATATATATATATATATATATATATATATATATATATATATACATTTAACTATGAAATTAAGATTTCAATTTTCTTTTTGGAGAGTGAACTCTTCGGGAAGGGGTCATTTAAGACCCTCATTGTATATTGTCGTTTTACAATATTCCACAATCAAATAAGTTTATATTTATTACATAAAGTACCATCAAAGCAGACAATATAATTTAATACATGTACGTAACAGTTTTTCTAACATCGTTGCTTATTTTCTACATTCATCAGTATGTACTCAATTGAATCCAACACCACTTAGTACATATTTAAAATAGTTGGTTGCGGCGATTTATAGAATTTCTAAGTTGCAGATGTTTTTAACACTTAAGTTGAGAATTGAGGCTGAGTACGTTAGGTTTTTTTTGGCGGCGGTGCCAGAAGGGAAAATGTCTTTTTTTTTCAAAAATGTTAAGAGGGATACATTGTCAATTAAATATATAATTGATGTGTGTATTGGTTAACTAAATTCCTTAGTCACATAAATGTACCATGAAGCGTTAAGGTGTTGACAGAAACGGTAATAGTCTAATTCGTGATGATAATAACTAAAAAAAAAACTAAAAAAGAAATAAAATAAATAACTAATCTTAAGGTCCTTAAAAGGTTAACACTTTCCACTTTGTATACACCCACCCGACCCCCCCCCCCCCCCCAAAAAAAAAGAGAGAAAAAAGAAAAAAAGAAAAAGGTTAACAATGATTTTTCAATTGTGTTAAATATAATAAAACTATATTATCTTTTTAATATAGTTTTATTTTATTTCAATTGTGTTAAATAAAATAAAACTATATTAAAAAGATAATATGCACTTGATCAATAGTAAGAATTTTGAAATAAAGTAAACTAAAGCATTTACTCACCATACGCCTCTGTTACTTCTAACATACTGAACAGCATGGACATGAAACTAAGGAGACCATACTCATGACAAATCAGAAGGTACATCGTAGGATGATGCAGACTTTGTATTCTCAAATTTTGATGAAAACTGACGATATTTAAAGGATAAATTAATTTAAAAAATGTAAAGGTTAAAGGGGAATTGTAAAAAGGGAAGTAGTATTGATAAGGAAGTTGAAGAATAACAAAAACAGAATTTATAGGAATAAGGATTGCATGATTTTTTTCCCCTCGAGATTAGATGCAATTGTGGAATTTCTGAATTTTTTTTTTCGATGAGATACAAAAATAGTTCTGTGTTATTTTCCTATCTTCCTTTTTATCAATGTAAATCAAATAATGCAAGCATTGTGATTTCTTACCACTGCTGTTCTTAGATTTAAATAACGCTAATTCTTTTAATTGTAATTCAATGTTAAAACACGTAATCAAAATGCAACACGTTTCTTATTTTGGCAGATGAACAAGCCAATCATGATTTTATACGAACAATGAATTTAAAATGATTTACCATAACTGTTAGATTATAACATCGTATTGCGCACACACGCTTTTTATTGTACACGTTCATGGTGAAATATGTTTCAAATCGATATACGAAAGATTTCTGATCTATTATTTTAAGTGATAATTGATAAACAACACTTTTTCATTGATCTAAATTCCTTAAGATAGAGAAACATGTAACCCTTGAAGCTTAAGTACTTTGTAAGAATGTTAAGAAAAAATTCTTCATTAATTTATGTTTTTGCTACACTAGTAGTGCTTTAGTACATATCGTAAAAAATCCTTACATTAAAGGCACTTGGACACGATTTGAGCTCAAAATTTAACATTTATTTTTTTTTCATTTTAATGTTTAGAATGGTTAATATTGGTACTTGGTATGGTAAATGCATTAGTAAAATTTAAAAGTCAAATATTGAGTTATAAGCAAGATACAAAGTATTTGACAATCTTTGATTTGTAAACAAAGCTCGAGCTTTGTTATTGTTTATAAATGTGTTTAATTGGTATAAGTCTCAATCAAGTGTTGCTTTTTTCTGTTGATCATATTAACTATTAACACATTGATCAGTTTACCTTATTTGCTACGAATCATTTTATTAAAAAATGGTAATTCACACTTTACATAAATTGTAAGCAAATATAAGACTCAAGCTTTGTTAATATAACAATGACTTTTTTTTACCTCTGTGTTTCTCTTAATACTTCACTTCTAACATTCAAATTTTGGTCAGTCATTCAAAATGAGCAAGTAAACTATTTTATACATAAAATAAGAAAAAGAAAATTTTGATCATAGTACTTTTATCATTACATTTTAATTTTATAATGTAAAACAAAGTAAGTTCATGCGTGTTAATCAATATGAATGTTCAACAATAATATAGTTTATATGAAATGAGATATTTGCAACACCGCATTCATATTTCTTTGATCTATTTCGGTAATATGTAAAAATATATCTGATGACGCCGTTTTGTCAGAGACGTGCGCCTTTAAGGAAGACAAAAATCAAATTAGAGAAGTTGTACAACTTAGTAACATGGCACCTTGTTTACACAAATAATATATGCTTTTTGTTTCCACAAATGTCTATTTCAAAACAAGGAAAACGTATCAAACTGTACCATCAGATAACAGGAGATATCGCCATCTCCATTCGCATTTACAATTATTGGTTTAAATTATATAAGCTTTCAATTTTTATTGACATGACTTGTTACTAAAACGATCATTCTTGTACTCCTTTTTGTGTTCTTGCCTTCAATCAACATCATTTATTCGTACTGTCGAGATTGGGTTTAAGGTTGAATAACAAACCTGGAAAAAGCCACTCAAATTAACAGGATTTTTTGATAATGAAAGATATAATGATATATAAACAGTACAAATGTCAAATAAGCGAAAATTGTGCAGTTTGGGGATAAAAAAACGAATATCTAAAATAATTATTACAGTAAGTAACAACAAAACCCCCTGTGGATTCGAACTCGGAATCTACGGATCGCAAGTCCGACACTTTATCTACTTTACTATGGAGTAAGATACATATTTCAGTCCATAAAATCATTTTAATAAAATGAAATGTCGTTTTGATCAGCAGTCAGCCATTTTGTGAGAATGTGTTATTCCACCTTAATTAAGTACAGTTTATATACAGATATTACAGAATATTGCGCTTCAGTAAAATATTTACAATGACATATCTTTGAAAATGTAAGGTGACTGATTTAGCAGAAGAAAAACCTGTTAAGTTAACAAAAATGTTCTAAGAAAAAGATAAATAAAGTACAGCTGTAGATTTCATACTTATGTTTTTATGCACATATGAGATGTAAACATAACTCTAATGAAAAATGACGTTCATTAAGGAAAGTTTATGAGTGACTCTCTTAAAATCATTTGTAAAAGAGGCTGTTAATCAGAGACTCCCCCCCCCCCCCTTTACTAAAAAAAAGAACCAAATCCCAAAAAAAAATAAAAAAAGTTAAAAGTTGAAACGTTACAATGATGTATGCATTTTTTTATAATGCATTTTGGTCTGTAGACATACAACCCCCCCCAAACCCCCCCCCCCCAAACTGAAAACAACAACCCTTTTATTATGAATATGCTTTATAACAAGATATAAAACCCCCTAAAAGGATTTTTTGTTTCAGATGATTTTTTTGAAAAAATCCGTTTATTTTTAGTTTGTATAATGAATGAGCTATTTCAACCCAAAATTCAAAGTAATCTCTCTTTGTTCGACAATATCATTTATATTTTACGAAAACATACATAAATGTTTACATTATTAATTAGAAATATGTTTAATTAGACAATTATCAAAATATGACTTTTAGTTAGACGACTAGGCAATGCTATCGTTCGCAGTTCTTGTTGATGTTTTGTGAGCAAAACAGCTGATGCCCATTGCTATGCAAAACATCCATCAGTAGCTTTGCAGAGTAAAAACGAAATTTACTCAGAGTTTATAAGTGTCTTCAATATTCTGAGGAATCACAAATGTTGTGTGTGATGAAGGTCACGCAGTACTAAATTATAAAAAAATGATTTGCTGCAGTCCGTGCATTCGTTTCGCTTTGTAACGGAAATATAAGATTGTCACAAATACAACGTGGAATTGGACAGGATTTTAATCATTTGGGTTTAAGAGTAGAGGTATATATATATTATTTCTAAGATAATGAATTCCGAGCAGTGCTTTTGTATAGATAGTTACTGGACCATTCATTCACTAGTACACACTTCAAGAATTGAGAACATACTTTATATTATCTCTTACTCCTTTTGTTCGAATATAAAATAATTATACTCTAATATAGTATGGATATACCGAATCAATTGAAAAATAACACACTCATGAATATCGATTGCTGCTCGTTAGAACATTTATACAGTATATTTCACAACAAAAAACAAACACCAAATTCATATTGTTTAACACACCTATTGCATATATAATAATTATAACAATTTACTGGTAGCCATTACACCTTCACTACGTCCTAAAAAGCGGTAGAATGACCACAAAACCCATAAAACCATTTATATCCTAATGTCACGTGATCTAAAACCACACAGATCCACCCCTTCTATCACACAGCTCACATAGAAATATACCCTAACGAACATAGTTTTAATAAAGAATGCCCCCCCCCTCCCCTAAGAAAAGATCATTAAGCCCGTTATATTGATGTTCCAAGTTTGTTTAGAATTTGAATGTAATCGTAACAATGTATAATCTGAACAATGATCACCGTTTCAAGCAATAAATTAAAGTTCACATGGCTTTTCTTCTTATAATTGCTTTAATACATCAGCATCGTTTCAATTTATACATATAAATGGTATGTAACGCCAAATTAAACAATTCATGTTTTTATTATCTTTTCTATTCATTTTGCTAGCAAAAGTAACAAAAATAAATGTGTACAAGTTTGCAAGTATCAACTGCTATTGGATGGCCAACTTTCGCAACTAGGTCAAAATATTATAATATATGTATATATATCTCACAATCAATAGATTAGTTCATTCGTACATGTTCCTGTAGGGTACCTCTGGTTTTTGGGAGTTGATTTTAATCAACTCTCCTATGCAGTTACTCGGACAAACCGAAAGTGAAACAGTTTGGACCTCAGCACAAATCATTGTGCTGACAAGACCTAGTTCTTGAAAATAATTGATAAATTCGATGTAATGAACGCTAAAGCATTGTTTTTTCAAGGAAACGTATTTATAAATACCTTGAAAATAGCCAGATTTTAAATAGTACGAACAATTTCAATATTTTTTGTGGTCGTTTGTATTCCTACGCCAATATGGTATCGTTCAGCTCGACGCTCGGCTTTCTCCGTAAATCCTTGTCGGAGATTTACGGTGTCAGCCGAGCGTTTGGTTGAACGAGACTAGAGTTGAATATTGCTTGGATCCATACAGTTTTCGAAACATATTTCTATTACTGATACATAGTTTGATTGAATTATTTTATCTTTAAATATCATTTAACATGATTCATATGGGGGTTTCTTGACATTCTTGTCGAAAAAGTCCAAAAATTCATATTATAAATTTGTGCGTAATTCAAATTAGAAACTACATGTACTTGTCATGCAAAATAACATATCATTGATTTTAAAATAAATGAACATCAGACAAAATCAACTCCCGTCAGTTCTTCAGGACTTTGTTATTTTATTTATATCCTTTTCGGTGCCAAAATTTTGTCACTTCAGGTATTGGTCGGTAATGGACTATACTCGGGCTGTTATTTTTGTTTACTATGAAACCATTTATATTGCAGTCAGATGCAGGTGTTGGTGCAGTGTTGTTGCAAGAGGAAGATGGAGTGAAGAAACCTGTTTTCTACGCAAGTCAGAAGCTGAAGTCATAACAGTTGTCCTACTCTACGATCGAGAAAGTCGCAGCTATCCGGAAGGTTACAACACCTACCACTACGAAACAGGTTACGTCATTCTTGGGACTTGTTGGTTTTTATAGAAGACTTATCCCTAACATTTCAGCTATTTCAGCGCCGCTGACAGATTTGACACGGAAAGGACAGTCTGTATCTGGGGGCACCAGCAGGAAACGCGTTCACGTTGCTGAAGTACGCACTAATAGTAACACCTATGTTAAAATTACCCGATATGAGTAAACCATTTATAATGATTGTAAATACTTATTGATGTTCTTTAATGAGTGACTGATTGGACACACGACGGCTGTATTCTCCTTAAATTATGAATGTTCCTATTCGCGCGATTTTGTTGTTTTGTTTTATACAATGAAATATTAACCTGAACATTTTAAAATCTATTAGTGTCACTTGCGATCTTTAATAATTTTGGAGTCAAGTTCCTAAATTTGGAACTGTCCATGAAGCACATAGTTATAGATTGATATAATTATACTTCAGTTCTGTCATTAGTTTAAGAGTTTCAAAATTAGTTTCAAAACTATCACTACACAGCTTATTGAAAAGATGTTACCATATTGCCTATCTTTCTTCATTGGTTAGACAGAATTAAAGGATGTTTTTTATCGGCAAAACTTACAGGTATGAATGAAACAAAAAGAATCAAGAACTCTTCTAAAAGTAGATACCAATATCCGTAGATTTGTTCGTTTGATATACGAAATTAAATATACCTGTAAATGAATAGATAATAATATTTATAATAAGGTGATATACTCAAAGAATCATTGGTCACAAACTGACCTCCATTTGTTCTTTAAACTTTCATAATCATTCAATTTCGATCCCGATAAATTGGATGCACACGCATTTCGATAAAATCGTAATATACAGGCATGTTATCTGTATATATAACGTCACTTTTATCATTTTGTGTGCTATGGTATGTAACGACATTAGCACCAGACAACATGTTAAATATATCTGTAAGTAATTAATAAGGTAAAAGGTGTATTCAAAATTAGTCTGTGTCTTTAGACATTTTTTTTAATATTTGCTAATACGAGGTTTGGTCAGTCAGCAGAGGATTCTAACTCCTCCATGGCAACTGACCCTACCTATAGTTATTTTAGGTGTCTGCTTGCTCTGCTCTTGTTTTGTATTGGTCCTTTCGACTTTCGATTTGGAACACTGTTCATTATCAGCACACGTCTTATAATGATTGATTAATTCCTAGTCCTCTAATTGGCTGATATTATGATGATAAAATTAATTGAAACGATAAAAAACTTATATCCGCCTCCACTTGACTTACGAGGTAAATATACCATTAGATTTTCTCTAAAGTTGACCAACATAGATTTTCAAAAACGAAAGGTTATTTTCATTTCTATTATATAAAGAAATTACGCGTTTTGTCTGTGTTTAATTTTGACTTCAACCCTATACTTAATACAGGTTTCACTACTAACATCATTGAATTTCTCTAAATATATTTAACCAAAAAAAATGCAACCATAGATACAGGTAATGAACGAGCTTTTGTAAAACTTCCCGTGAGCATTTCTTAGAGCAACACTTACTATGCACTTTAATGCCCTCCCCCGCCCCCAAAAAAAGGTAACAGTGTTTGTTTATGTCGAAGTTACACATGTGATTGAAAACAAGCTCATGCGATTTCACGCTACTCTGGCAACAACACGCATCGATATTTCAAAACACCCCGATTTATTACAATAGCAGAACAGCAGACATCTTACCATTTTTATTCGTCAAAAATCAGTCTCTGTCCTAGGCGCAACAATTCCAAGGGAAATTTGGGATTTTAATTCGCCTCAGTCATGTTTTGACACCTTAACATTTTCCTCGCAAGATTACATTTAGTTTGAAATGACAGTAACAATTTGTCATTGAGTCATAATTGAAATCATTTTTTGCAATTTTCTTCGATCGGTACGATGCATTAATGTACGTAGCTACCCTCGAAGTACAATATTTTTTCGACCTCCGGGCTTAGTGAACAATATTCTTTTCAGGCTCATGTGCATGTACATAGTCATGTTATAGCATTGAATGATTTATTTTTAACGTCGTCGTGTCAATAACTGCCGTCAGGTGAGCAGACAAATTGAATAACGCGTTATGATAATTTGTTTATTCACCTGACGGCAGTTATTGACACAACGACTTCAAAAATATTCATTTAATGCTTATATTTACATTCCCTTACTGAAGAAATCAATTGTTAACTTAAATAAATCGATATAAAGTGCAGATCACGATGGGAGTAAATAAGTAACAGCATGAACATCTGTTTTGTAAAACCGGTGTAAACTGGTTTTCACATAGACTGTTGAGATGAGATCGTTGAGCATGAAAATATAATCCATGATATATAACTCTGGAAATGTTGCTTTTAACAATAAAGTCAACTTTTTTGTTGAATAATTATAAAACATGGTGTTTTGACAACATTCATGAAATACATTTTTTAACCGATAACATAGATATCACTGTTTGAAAACTACTTCTGTAATTTACTCGTAAATTCATACGCAGTAAATAGGTGTTGTATTTAGAGGCATTTAAACATCACGGAATTTAATGGACAAACACAGTAGAATGTAATTATAAACCTATAAAAATAGAAATAGTTCTGAATAGCAATAAAAAATAAATAAATAAAAAAAATAAAAACAGAAAAAAGAACGAAGGACGTAAAATCAACACCCAAGTTCAAAGTAAAGATATTGAGAATATTTTTTTTTTGTCTGATATATAGAGAATAGAGCAGGATGTCTGAACTATTCACCATTTTGTCAGATATGGTTCATTTTTTTTTTTTTGATTTTCTTTTTTTTTAACAAATTGTAAAAAAGTTAAAATATGGAATTAAATTTATGGAATTATGGAACGCACACATCATTATATTCAATTGATATATAATAATCTCAATGAACAATAACAATGCAGCATATGAATAAACGACTTTATTATATTTCAGAACTCATACACATATACCGTTGTTATCCTTTTTTATGAAAGCGAATATTCAAACATCTTTTTTGACATACATTATTTATTGATTACTGTTATGAAAAAATTAGCACAGTTTTAGTTCTATGATATTATTCGTTATTTTCAAAATACAAAACAGTTATATGCATTATTAACATGAACAATACATCAATTAATATTCTAATTGATCTGTAGTTTTTTTTTAAACTAAATCACAAATATCAGTTAATATTCGTTGCAAGAAAGTTGTGTGAAACATAATCTAAAAATATCATTAATATTTGATTTATTAATCAAAAATCTCCAAATCAATTTCAAAATTACATGACTTTTTTTGTATATTTGCTGAAATGATCATTATTCTTCAATTTCCTTCCATTTTCAATTTTTTTAAGGGCAAATGTCTTGAAAAAACTTTCGATTGTGTTAAAGAATAAGTTCTAAACTACACCTGTCATCTCCTGGATTGTAAAATATGGGTCCGTGTTCCTGGACCATCCGAACTCAGTGTAACTATTCACAGTATGATTGCTTCCAGTAACACATGAGTTGGCTGAATTGGCTTCATTCCTTAATTCTATTGCATCCAATAATGGAAGGTTCCTTCTCATTGAAATTCTAAAAGTATTTTTTTTTTAAATATATTTCGTTTTTAATTGATGTCAAATGAATAAATTGTAAGTATTTAGATGAAATAAAATTCCCAGTTTTTGATATCGTATTTCACCTTGTCTGTACAATATAGAAAATAAGTACAACGATGATTAATATCGAGACACTGAGGCCACCGAGCAGACCTTGTAGTACAGGAGTCTGGCTTTTAACTTCGGCATCAGTTGATGATGCTATAACAAATATTGAATAAAATGTCGATTTCAAATAAAATGTAAAATCTTACATCAGATAAACACACCATGACATTCGTACAATTAATACCAAAATCTCACAAACTTGAAAAATAAAGCTGGTTTGAAGTTCTTTTTTTCAAATTTGCTTTTATTGTTGTTTTTTGTTTTCTTTAAAATCAAGGTTAGATTAAATGGTGTAGATAAATATATACAAAATCAAACTTATTTGGGAAGATATATTTTAACTTCATGAAGAAAAATATAAATGTATGCAATGTATTAGGATAAATTTGGATGAATAGATGAGATTATTTAAGATAGCAATGCAATAGCATGAACATTGTATAACATATTTAACTAATCATTAAACATTTTGATCATATAAATGCACCATTCATTTTGGATATTAATAATCAATACTTAATATACAAGTTTATGGCTTTAAGATCGAACATTGCTTATTTTTACTTATCATCAAACCCATTTTATAAGCAACGTAACTTTTTGAAAATGGTTTATATTTCTAGATCAATCGAACTAGCTATATGAGCCAGACGACAAATTACCTTTCATGTACAGATAAATCATGTATTCGGAAATATGCGATAGATAATGTCGTTTTTGTTTTGATTTTAAAAGCGTACACTGTACACATTGCTTAGTAGTGTATCGCATGCGTTGAGCAAGAATACCTGAAATTATAACTAGTAAATAGATCTGTTAAACTGCTAAAGTTGTCTTGGAATGATAGTTTGTAGTAATACAACATGCATGTATTTAAATATGAATGGCATTAAGAAAATATAAATGCATATAAGAATTTACCTCGTTCACACGTGTCACCATGGTAACCAAGTTTACAGGCCAAACAGACACAATCAACTTTGTCCAAGACATCGCAATGCGTTATTTGTAAAGGACAGCCTACAACATACCTCTACAGATTTTTATTACAGATACTTTTAAAATTATTGATCATAACTTTACCCTCATTTTTTTTGTTGATTTATTTTTTATATTTGCATAATAATCGTATTATGTGAATATGTACTTTCGACTTAGAAATCGTTTTCTAACGAACGAAAAACAACATTTAACATGGGTTTGTATGCGGTGATTTTAACTTTAAAAAAATGTATACAGTATGAAATAAAATTAATAGTTTTACAAAGGCGTTAATTGTAGAAAAAAAAATTAAAAATAGATAGACAGTATTATTTTTACATTAGATCACCAATCACAATTTTTCATGTTTTTAAGAACCCAACGCTTTTCTAATGTAAAGTATAATTCAGAATTATTGTACTAATCTAATTGTTTTTTTTTTTTCGTTGGAGGAAAAGTGTACACTTTTGATCAGTTTTAAATGCTTAGATGCTTAAGAACATCTCTGAAATCCTTCTTTTAATAAGTACATGTATATACCCAGAATATTTAATATCAAATGCTTTGGTTAATAAAGAAGCAATTAGTTTTTCTGCTTACGCAAAAGCTTATTTTTTTTCTTTCAACTATATTTGATCTCAAATATGAAAATAATACATAATCATTATACTCATATATCGATAAATGACAAAATGGTATATTTATTAAATCACTGCTAGTCATGTACTGAGAATTGAAAATAAAAACGAGGAAAAACACTTTAGTTTTTTTTATAAGGACTTGCGTTACAACAGTTAGCATTTCTTACCATACACCTCGACTTCACATAAATCATTTTCAGCATCTGAATTATAATCGCTAGGATAGGAAACCCCTTTCAGTCTCTCGTTGTAATAGATGACATATTGTCCCAAAACATAACACATCGTGCTAAAAACAGCAGGTATAGTGCTTCTGTTAAAGTGATCATCCTTGAAACACAATTTTCCTTGTAATCTATCTGAAGTGTTGGAAACATACAGTGAAAATCCTAGAACAGAAGCTGTTGCGTTGTTTCTGTTATCTGAAAATGATACAGTCCATTACAAAAATTGATAAGATAAGCAGTACCAAAGTAATTATTCATTTCAAACTCCCTACAAGGATGAATTTTTTTAATATATACTTGATTTTACTTTACATTTTTGTGATTATGGACTGATTACCACGTACAATTGTTCCTCCTAATTATCACTAATCTCTAACAATGTGCTTTTTTATTTCATAGCAATAACATGTAACATCATAAATACGCAGGTTTGACACAACCGCCGAGTTTGTATATTCCCTCTATCATTTAA
Source organism: Magallana angulata (assembly GCF_025612915.1). NCBI lineage: Eukaryota > Metazoa > Mollusca > Bivalvia > Ostreida > Ostreidae > Magallana > Magallana angulata. Next base: position 41,080,964 of record NC_069112.1, read on the forward strand.
AATCCATTCTGACACCTATGGCAGTTTTTATTAGTATGAAGCAAAAGACTATTATATTATAATGTTTATTGTTGATATATAAACATAAGCATAAGAAAATCTGTAACTTAAAGAAGGTTTATCAACTGTTTACGTGTGTTTTCTAAAGGTTTATGCAGGCATTATGAGACTAATATTTTTAAAGTTCGTATACTTTACCCCAAATGTCATTATTTGTCTTGAAATACACAGTGATGTGGTGGATGATGTGGAGACTGCCGAGGTTTACCCACCAGGCGGCGATTTCTTTTCCAAGAGCTGATACAGCACATTGACCTCCATTCCAATGTAAGTTAGACTTGAGTCCATCTACTGCATTACTTGCGTCGAAGGTTTTATTTGTTCCGTCATACGGATTCAGTTGGAATGCACGTTTGTGTAAAGCAACATTTTCTGCAAGTTGAATCTCACAAGTTATGATTAAGTTCATTAAGTGATAAAAGTAAACACTGAGTATGCTGTGTCATATGATTCGTATTTAAATGGACGCAAATTCATGGAATAATGCATCTACAATTTTTCATTTCATTTATAGATTACAGGGCACGCGAAAAAGAGATAAGGACAATGCAATAAAAATTAACGATATTTCTTCAGTTCATAATATAGATAGCTGTTAACAAATTGAAATAAAAAATATGGTTCAAATTTACCACTATAAGCTCGAACATGTGATTGAAAACAATCATTCCGTTAAAAGGTCCGAAGGTTTTAATTAGATAATTAAAATATGAATGCTCATATTGTTATGTAAATTGGATCTGAAACCAGTCGATAATCAAACCTCAAATTGCAAATTGTAAGACAGTTTATGTGCAAAATTAATAAGGATACAATGTTTTAGTATGATGGCATAGGCTAGAAACATATATGGATCTTATTGAAATTGTCCAAAAAGATGCCGTCGCCGGAAGTCTTGGAGAAACGGTTTGTAATGACAGGATAAATTAAAATCGGGAAAACCCGATACAAACTGTTAAACGCAAGATAATGCCAAAACTCTAAATTGCATTTGCGCAATTGTATTTTAATATGCTAGATTTTTGGTATGATACATCATTTATCTTTGCATCAAACTGCCCCTCCCCCCCCCCCCCCCCCCCAAAAAAAAAACCCCACTAATCAGTCAATATTTGGTTGAAAGTTCTAGTAACATGATCTGACATTCAATGTTTTTCTGTACTGTTATTGAATAGATGAACAGTGAAAGAATTAAAGCATCAACGAACAAACATAATTCTCCAACAATTGTGAGCAAATCTAAAGTTGTTTTAGAAAATCAGAGTTAATATTGGGACTAAAAATTGAAAAAAAAATAAAAGGTATCATAACAAACATAGTGTACTGGAAACGTCTTAGCGTTAGGCTTTACCGTGCTCTGTTATGAAATAATATACTCTTTTCAAAGCGGGTAACAGTAATTCCTCCCCCCCCCCAAAAAAAAATTACATCACCTCTGAATAATATGGAGTCAAAATCATGCAAATAATTTTCTAGTTTATTGATATCAGATATATCTTGATAATATGATTTTTATAGAATTTTAAATACTGTCATTGTAGCATGCTGTGTTTTATTGGAACTTGGAAATGAAGCTTAATTACAAAAATAAATTTTCTTAAGAATAAAATACAATGACTATCATTTTGACACGATTAATGTACATTAAAGAGGATATAAATTTATATAGCAAATAACCTACCATAAGATTGAGATGCACCCAAGAGGCAAAACCACAAAATGAAGACATTGATATGCCAAATCGATTGTCCGTATGGAATAAACATTGCATGAAATTTACCAACTTATTTAGTCAAACCGTACCGGAATCGTTTTATATAGAGATGTTGACGGCTTAACCGATCATGTGATGGAGAAGCTACTTGTACATGTATTTCGTAAAAAAAAAAACTGACAGATTATTTTTTTTAAGGTTTGCCCCCCCCAAAAAAAAAAATAGCCCCCCCCCCCCCTTCTAAGATAAAATATATTCAAAGTAAATGATACTTGTCGAATGAACAAAATAAATAACATAAATCAATGTTATAACTGTGTTATTTCAGAACCAACTTTTTATCTCCTAAAATACAAGAGGAAACATGAAAAATAATTTGAGGAAACTGAAACTAATTTGAAAAGAAGTATATTTAATATAATTTATATTGACATAGCGAAATCGTCTACTTACCTGCATTTATATTAATTAAATATGTGCTTACTTTTAATAATACATTGTATTTATCTATTTTCAAAAGATATCACTCGTACAATTTCAACTTTAAAGAAATCAAGCCCTGCTCTGACAAACTTCCCTCAAGTCAATACGCAGCCACGAAAGTATTGAACTCAAATGTATGCACTTCTCGTCAAAGTATTTGAGCGATTTCTTAACAACATATATGCAAAGACAATACAAACTATTAATTTTTCCTATTAAAACAGCTTGTGTTACCTTCTTGAATTGCTTTCATTTTTAAAAATTACACTTTTTATGTAAAAAAAAACCCAAACAAACTGAAGTTAGTATATATTGAAAATAAAATATTTAAAAATGCCTACAAAACATACGTTTCATCGTAAAATATGATCAGTTTGCACTAATGATTCTGTCTTTGATATACTTCAATTACAAAGCCATTTAAATTACTAACTCTTGATAACAGATTCAACTTCATTTATAAAGAACTGCTAATGTTAATATCACTGCCAATGTCATGTGTTTTTGTTTGCTTGTGTTTTCTTTTTATTTTAACATAATTCATTTAAGCATCGAATGCTTATTTTTGGATGTCGTCGGTCCTATGATACACCCAACTATTTGCGTAAACTATTGTGTATCGCCGCTATAAAGCCATTATTTGTGCTCTGAGTAGGGATATGAAACATACATGGAGCAGCCATATTAACATGTTATTTAATTAGCATCCGCGACAAATAAATAGTACCAGAAACTTTGTGGAGAAAAATTGTTTTTATTAAGGACTAGATCTATATCAATAATTGTTTTTCAAAAGTACGAATCAAAGTGGTTATGTAATATTGAAAGTTTCATTTAACCTTACAAAAATAAATATACTCAAAACACGTGAAGACGTTTGTATCTGAGCTCATGGCGCATAAATTGGCAAATTGTATTCATAGACAACGTTTTCCAATGCAAACATAGAGGGAAAATATACACTGAATGTAATTATCTAAATATATATCGTACAGGAAGGGCATGCCATATGAAAAGCTTTGTAAGATAAAAAAAATGATAAGGAAGTAGTATAAAATACATGTTGGAACACGGAAACTGAAAATAACCACGACAGGAATTATATCCATCAGTAACATGGCGATAAGGACACATAAGTTAAAAAGTACTATTAATATGCTTTGACTGATAACACAAAAAGGTGATTTTCCAGGACCTCAACGACCTTTTCTTCCTGATATCAGTCTATTCCTTGCTCAAAATTTTATCTGAAATGTATACTTTTATGTCATAAAGAATAAAGAACCGTTCGATACTGTTCAAAAAACATAGAAAATTGACTTAAAGAGATACAGGTTTTGTTAAATGGATTAAAGAAAATCAACGATCATACTAATTCATATTTTTGGTAATTTTACACTGGTTTTGTTTTTGAATAAATGTTGCTATTGTTAACGATACAATCATGAAAGATAAAATACAAAATCTAGATGACTTACTCATTACTGTAATTGGCAATTAAAGTTTAGCAGATTCCGTGATCAGGAAGATTATATCAAATATAATTTGTACATGTTCATCAGATATATTGTTCTCCTATACTATAAATAGTATTTAATTCCTACTTATTACGTACAAATTGCATGGTGATCCATTTATTTTTTTCAGTTATGATTCATTAGCTGCCATAACTTTGAATGTATAAAATAAATGGTATAATGTCACAATGCAAAAAAAAGTTATTTTTTAGAACATATTTCAGGTCTTCCGTTACAACGGAAGACCTTATAGTGATTGTAATGTTGTTTTCTTTCTTCCCCCCCCCTTTTTTTGTCGGCAGACTTTCTCAGAGATGGCTTGATAGATCTCCCTGAAATTTTCAGGGATAATAGAGAATGATAATATCTCGAGATTATTTTTTGATTTTCAAAATTTATTTCCGATCGTCCGTTTCCTGTCCCGCGTCAAAAAACCTTGTTCCCTCGAGATCTCAGAATCGGCAAGCACTTGGACATCCAAACTTTGTGGGATGATAGACCTATAGCTGTACATGTGTTTAAACTATTTTGTTTTGTTCGTCGTAACTTCCGGTCGTCACCGGGTGCACTTGAAAAATAATCATTTTTACGCATTAAATTCTATTCCCATATAACAAATATATAAGTATAAATCTATACAGAGGTTATCTATGCGATGTTATATCAACAAAAAAATTCTTCTTCCGGTGAGATATCTCAATTATCTCATGTAGCTTTTTTAAAACTCATTTTGTACCCACGAGATCTCAGAAACTAAAATGATCAAAGCACGAAACTTTCACGTTGCTTTTTGGCTTAATTTCACAATTCAAAATATAATTTCTACGTCGTCCGATACCTCTCTGACCCGTATGCTCAATCCTTCATGGCTTAATCACATAAGTTCCTTACGATGTTCATGAATACATTGACACGCGTATGTTACATTTATGATTTTACATATTGAAGTCTTGGTCAGACTTCTATTACTCTTCCTTTGACATAGTTGAAGAAGAAAAATCAAAATGAACATATAGGTAAAGCAACCACATCCCTGAGAATTTACCATAAATGCACATCAAACTCATTTGTATTTACATGGAAGGAAGTAAAGGAGCATTTATAAAGTGGAAGAAGTATGTTTTAACACTACTTTGTAATGTTGTATTACATGTTATCTAAGTGTTTGACAGTAAATAATCAGTTCTAGTTTAATTTGTTTGATTTGAGTTGTTCAATTGTATAAGTGATTTATGATTCAAATCAAAGGGACAAGAAACCATATGTTAATTGTAAAGATTGAAAAAAATGTAGCTAATCTGGCAATCCACTTGCTATGTAAATCATTGATAATCCGTTATTTTATGAACAAGAAAAATGATTTGCATCTTCGCAATGATTAAGCGAAGTGCAGCCCAAGAATGTTGAAAACGTATATGCAGCTTTAGGCGCTATTCTGCATTATCTGTTGTAAATAAATGTTTACATTAAGTCAATGTTAAATGATTAAAGCATTAAAAATATGATATGTCAATAAATTTGTAACCTGTTTTTAATTTAATGAACTGTGGGTCATATAAGCATGTGTATTACCTGTTCCTGTTACTTATCTGATTTGTACCATGTGCCATCAACAGAACGAATCCATCCATCTTTCTACAGTTGTATTATTCGCCCAGCCCATGATCTTCATCCTCTTTCCTCTCCTTTTCGAATGTTTTTTTTTTCTGTTTATGCTCTTCCTCTCTTTCTTCTGCCTTTCAGGTATGTAGTAAATGGACTATGTAATAATTATTGTTGTGTTTTCTTCTAACGTTAATGCCCATGAATTTCCATCGTATGAATATTTAACTGGTCTCAATGGCCTTATGTTTGATATTCGTAGTAATTGTGTGTTATAATCTTATCTTGCTATCTGATTTTGAGAATTCGTCTAAGACTGTCCATAGTTTTGTAAGGGCATATCTTGCTTTAGAAACTCTTCCTCTATTTTCTTTTTTCCATGTGTATTCAAATGATGGACTTAAAGAAGCTACATATATTTCTATATACACACTAAAGGCAGTGTTGACATGTTTTTTTGAATATTTCAATCGTTTTTTTTTCATATTAAGTATACAAACACACAAAAAGTATTTTCACTAAACAATTCACATCTATACAATTAAATTGGTATCCTTAATGCCAAAGCAAGCATTGATTAAATGATAACTTTTTCGTAGAGTAAAACTGCATCATTAATTAAAAGTACAAAACAAATGTGTACTGTTAACATACTAATTACAATTCTATTTGTTAGGAATATAAAGAAAAAAAATGAAAATCCCGTCGGGTTTTGATATCTTTATATAATAATATTCTTATAATAATATGTTGTTAATGTTGTACTTTCATTCAACAATGGTGAAGTGTTTTATATAGTTGGAGTATATCTCCCTGCTGATAGTAATGTAGATACTTATATACAAGAGCTCAACTTTATAGAAAGTTTATATTGTCATTATAGATCCTATGGTAATGTTATTATAGCAGGTGATCTCAATGGTAGTATTATAAGTCATCTTAACACAAACATGTTTCCAAGACCCATCTGTTAAGGCAATTGGCAACAAATATCTCATGTTATGTGATGCACAGGCCTCCTCTAGTCTAGACTCTATAGCAGTATAAAAATTGCAGCACTTGCACTCTCTTGCAGTAGGCATAATAGCAGTAGGTATAATAGTGTAATTTTCACAGGAACACCTGTATTACAAAACGAATGTATGGAAATTCATTTACATAGGCTTGACATGTTACAAACAATTACAAACACTAGGCTTACTAAATTTCTATGCCACTCAACCCCGTCTTCCTATCCCCAATCCATTTCGATCTCGTTTCGTACACCCCCCCCCCCTTTGCTACTGTTTACATTAATCAGCGAAATGTATACGTCAGTAATTTAACATATTTTTTTTCTTTCATTCTATTCATTTACTTTATCAGTATTTTTTTTTATCCAGTAGATTAATCATTTATTGTATTTAGATGCATTTACCAGCCCATGTCTGAAGGTATATTTTCATTCTCCGTTGGGTCTTCGTCGTCAATTTGCGACGGCTCCGAGTCACTGTCTTCATTAAAAATCTGTTGGGACGGTCCTTTTCTTCGTAGAAGTGGGTATTGATAGAGCCGTACATTTAAATTAAAGCATATGTCTATTTCTGGTATACTTTCGTCCGATTCACTTTCGTTAGATTCGAAATCAACCCGCGACGCCATATTCCACTAAAGGGCAGATTACTTGTTTCAAACTTTGTACATGCTCTTTGCGTTTTCGTTAATGTCTACCTGTGCATCAATAAGGTGACAAAAATAAAAGTGTGGTAATTTTTTTTAACGTAAACTTACTAAAAACGCATTCTTATAAAAAAATAAAAACCGTTTTTGTTGATCTTTAGCAGAGTATTTTTGCGGGAACCCGTTTAACTGACCTATAACCTATAAATAAAGTCAAATAACAATTTACTTGTAGCACATTATTGTTAAAATACTAGTATGGAATAACCTATTAAATGTAGTTTCATTAGAAATTAACACTTACAATAACATGCTCGATATTTATCGTTCCCTAGTAACTATTCCTCTGTCCGTATCTGTATATGTCTCACCTTTTTCTTTTTAAACGACGAGTTTATATATAAACAAGTTAGTGCAGAATAAGAAAGAAAAAGATTTCATATTTGCCTTTTTTTAATTGTGTGTGTGTTTGTGCTCTTTTTTGGGGGAGGGGGATGAGGAGGTGCTTTACAGTAACATCTTTTAAAATTATTATTAAGCGTATTTATACCGTAAGCTTTTTGCATGATTTAAGTCTTACTTGCTCAAAACTTCATTCTGCTTGGTACTGTTAGAACAGCACAGTTCTGATGTTTAGTGTGAAGAACACATTTATCTTTGAAATAATATATAAATCATTGTTTCAAAGGATATTGTTTTTTTTTCTTTTTTTTTACCTGAAATTGCTTACTGAGGTGTCGTCTGAATATATAAGCTGACTAAATGTAATAAAGTTAAAACATTACGTAGGGAAGTAAAACTGGTATCGTATTTATGTATGTGTTATGCTATGTGTCATTTCGTTTTAATAACGTGTGAAATAACAACGCGTGTATTTCCCAAGATTTTTTTTCTTTTTCATTCAATGACCAGATGCGTCTACAAAGAGGAATTATTGTTGAAGGTCAAAACATGAATTTAACGTCAACGTACAGGATTTACAAAGAGGAAACTGGAAACTGGTATCATTTTATCCTCATCCAAACTAAGCTGAAATAAAGAGTCAAAATACATCACGACTGGCACTGTATATTTGAACAAATGGATTGCTTCCTCAAATATCTGAATGTAAATCAAAAAGTAAAGTGCTTTTTAAGTTCACTTTGCGTTTAGACTGTAGAGCTTACAGATCAGTTAATATGTAGGAATTTTGGCGATTTCAAGAGTGTAATTTTTTTTACAAACAGGAAACTGAAAAACATATCCTTATCTAAACTAAACTGAACTTATGAATAAAAACGCATCACGACTGGTACTGCATATTTAAACAAATTAACTGCATCCTCAAGTATCTAGATGTAAAGTCAAAAGTAAACTGCTTTTCATGTACATGTTCATTTTGCGTATAGGCGGTAGATCATGTTTCAGGTCTGTTTATATGTAGGAATTTTGACGATTTCAAGCGCGTATGGTAAGTTTAAATAAGATCAAATAAGATCATCAAATTTTGATACATATTTTAAATTATTTTTTTCAATCTACATGTAAGAGTTAAAAGTTAAAACTAAAGGGGGGCAGGGAAGGAGACGGACAGAGTCAAGAAATAGTAACATTTTATTAATGGTCCATGTGTCTTTTTTGTATATCTTCGCAGGGAAAATAACATATTTTCGTAACACTGGCTGTGTATTTTTGATCTCATTTCACCATGTTAATTATAATATCTTTTCATATATATCAATTTGATTTTATATTGATTACCGTATGTAGTGCTTATTGCATGCTAAATAACAAAGCTGTTTTTAACACGGTTAGTGCATATATATATATATATATATATATATATATATATATATATATATATATATATATATATATATATATATATATATATATCCAAAGTCTCTTTTTCAATGAATAATAAAATATTTCGACCGTGTTACCGGTCTTTTTCTCATACGTGTGGTGTTTATTACCCGTGTGATAAACCTTTGCTATATCAAACAGGTGATGCTTTATCAAATACTTCCGGTCCGAACTATTTTGACACAGCCCCTCGCATCAACGCTTCAGTGACCTATTTTCGAAGATTTGCTATAGTACTTTCAACATAACTATATCTACTACAAAAATTGATATAAAATGGATTTTGTCAAAGACATAAATTACAAATATGAAGGCAAACACATAACTGCGTAGCTTAGCCGTCGGAACCCGGGCTATCGGGGGGGGGGGGGGGGGAGCCGGAAGGAGCTAAGCCCCCCACCCACTTTTTTTTTTCCAAAGTTCTACATAACCGTAACTAAAAGACCTTTTTTTCTTGTTTGTCAAGATTTTTGATAAGTTTAGTCCCCTTCAAACTTTCAGTTTGCTTTGTGTAGTTTATAAAACTGCAAATCACGTTAACTATCAAGGAGTTCATTGGGACGACGCAATGAAAACAGAGCGCTCTGGTTGTTTTTATATACAAGAACTTACCGAAATAATTGATCTCACCACCAGTAAGCTTCCTTATTCACTATTTTCAATCTCGAATCATTAAGCTGGTATTTGTGTTATAAAATATCAACAACTCGTTCGAGTCATTTCAAAACTAATGAGCATTCCCAACTTTGTGTATGTCAACAAACTTGATCATTCAAGTCTTCTGATCAATATTTCCATTTAATAAAATGAATAAGCTCTAAGAAAAATTATTTAGAGTTAAAAAAGTATTTCAAGGTTTATTTCAGTGAAACTTTACATCAAAACAGTTAGATTTATCTCAGGAATGACGTACTAAATTTTATTGTGCAAGGTCACAATAACCGCATAACACAACGTTGCATCATCGTTTTTAATCTTTGGAAAAAAAAATCAATACGGGTCAAGCCTCGCGAATATATACACCATTTCAATTCATTGGATAAAGCAAATATAAAATCACACAATATAGATATCCTCTATTCATCAGTCAGTGTTTATTGTCTGTAACAACTCAACGTAAAACATATACTATGACGTCACAATATGAATACAGTCTGGTAAGTGACGTCATACAACAATATTGCGCCAAAAACATATGAAATATAGGTGAGAGTCTATAGAAAGCACATTAATAGCCGTAATAAGTACATAAACAAATAATATATAAAAAAAAGTATAGATAACGGGACATAAAATATAGAAAGTGTCATATTGGGACGTCATAGTATATGTTCTACGTTGTGTTGCTGTATACCTATATATATATATATATATATATATATATATATATATATATATATATATATATATATATATATATATATATATATATATATATATATATATACAAAGTGCATTCATTTCGACAGTCAACGTTGCACTCAACAAACCAGCATACCAAGAGTACCCCTTGTCACTAGGCAACGACATGTATATTTATGACGCAAACAACGCTGTGGATGGTCGCAAAACTAACATGAGTTGGTATGGAGGTCAATGTGCTGTATCAGAGTCATACAAACACACTGCCACCTGGTGGGTGAACCTCACTAGCGTACATAGCATCCATCACATTATTATATACTACATAAAAGGTAATGTACCATAAAGACATTTCATTTATTACTTGTGCGTTTTTAACTTCAAAAATCATTTTGAATAAAAATTATGATTTTTCGAATGTACGATATTAAAACCATGGATAAATCGCGTACATATATAAGTTTGAAAAATTGATTCAATTGGCAGCTCTTTTAAGGCTTACTATCATAGTATAAAAAAATGAATTTAAACGTTAAACATAAACAAATTTCAATATCGCAAACGGCATGCCTTTATTTGAAAAAATAAATGGCAATTAGACATTACTTCCTTTTAGATTAAATTAAAAAAAACAAAACAGAAAATCATAGAATTTTAATGTAACATAAATATCAACTAAAATTTGAAATCAATATAGATTATCTTACTTAACACTTCAAATAACGGTTTAACATTCGAACTGTGAACTGTATCCATAATCCATGTCAACCCGTATCCAGTGAAATGGAGTACCTTATATGCAATATTTGGCCAAAAAATGACCAAGTTCAAAACCTGGTATTTTGTTCCATAAATTATCGGAAATCAAAATTTTAGCAATATGCATCTGCAAAATAACAACTTCTTATCTTGAAAACTGTAGGAATAGTTATCCGTACAATTAGGGTACCCTATATGCAATATTTTGCCAAGAAATGATTAAGTTCAAAAGCTTGGATTTTGTTCCATAAATTATGGGAAATCAAAATTTTAGCAATATGCACATCTTTAATAAAAGTACAATTGATCTACAAAAGAACAACTTCTTATCTTGAAAACTGTAGGAATAGTTATCCATACAATGAGGGTACTCTTTTTGCAGCCCCCCCTCCCCCGCCATTTTCACCATTTTAATAACCAGATTTTTCTGTTGGAAAACCCGGTCAAAAATATTTCAGAATTGTTTTGGTTTGGATTTAATAGATGTCAATATTATTAAGCTACCTAACTATTTATTAGTAAACAAAATGTTCATTGATTTAAGTTAATCAAATACAGGTTCCTACTTCGAACATTACATTGACTGCTTTCTTGGATTCTCGGTGTACGTATCCAATACAACAGATATATCACAAGGAAAATTATGTTTCAAAGACAACTACTTCACACGAGGCACCATACCTGTAGTCTTCACAATTACATGCATTGTCCACGGGCAGTATGTTATTTACTACAATGAGAGACTGCAAGGAGTTATCTATCCGGACGACTATTCGACGTACGCTTACACTGGTCTCTGTGAAGTAGAAGTGAATGGTAAGTTTTCTTTTTGAAAATCTAGTTTTATTTTATAGACTAAAAACGTATTGTAAATCTAATATGTATAATGTAAACATGAGTTGACTAAGTTGTAAGTACCAGATTATTTAATGTTAAATGATGGTAACATTTTAACAGTAGATATAAATAGATAAATATTTTGAACAATGTGAATGCTATTTATATATGCTTAGAGGGTTCCTTTATTTTAGAAATAAACCATGCCATTTATGTAAACACCTTTAGTTATTCTCATTTCTATGTTTTAAACAATAGGCGTATATAGTCCACAATCGTATTACAAAAAATGCATGTTAAGTTAAACTTAACATTGACATTTTTAATATCTTCCAAAATAACCTTAATGGTTGATGTTCTTTATTTCAAGGCTGCATTACAACGGGATATTTCGGACCAAATTGCTCCATTCCCTGTCCAGACGTTAACTGTCAGTACTGTCACATAGAGACGGGCACATGTCAGGGCTGCAAACCAGGGTACAGAGGACACACTTGTGAATTAGGCAAGTAATCTAATATATTTATTATTATGAGCATTTATTTTAATAATTTAAATGATTTCAATTATAAACACTTCATTTTTTGAACACTTTAATGCGGACCAATTTTGTTGCGAACATCCATTTTTTTTTAAAATAAATTTTAAACTATTCATTTACGCATCACGACTGGTACTGTATATTTAAAGAATTGAATAACCTCCTCAAATATTTGAATGTAAAGTTAAATTTAAAGTGCTTTTCATGTAAAGTTCATTTTGCGTAGAGACCTTAGATCATGTTTCAGATTTGTTTATATGTAGGATTTTCGGCGATTTCAAGCGCGTATGGTAAGTTTACATTAGTGCTTTATATATTCAGTTTACTGGCTTAGTATCTGTATATTAGATCCGACACTTTAAAGATGCCTTTTTTTGTTGATTCTTTTCAGTGCTTTATATATATATATATATATATATATATATATATATATATATATATATATATATATATATATATATATATATATATATATATATATTGCATTCATTTCGACAGTCAACGTTGCACTCAACAAACCAGCATACCAGGAGTACCCCCTGTCACTGGGCAACGACACGTACATTTATGACGCAAACAACGCTGTGGATGGTCGCAAAACTAACCTGAGTTGGTATGGAGGTCAATGTGCTGTATCAGAGTCATACAAACACACTGCCACCTGGTGGGTGAACCTCACTAGCGTACATAGCATCCATCACATCATTATATACTACATAAAAGGTAATGCACCATAAAAACATTTCATCTATTACTTGTGCGTCTTTTAACTTCTAAAACCATTTTTAATAAAAAAAAAAAATTATGATTTTTCGAATGTATGATATCAAAAGCATTGATAAATCGCGTATAAGCTTGAAAAATTGGTTCAATTGGCGGTACTTTAAAAGCTTTCTATAATAATATTAAAAAAAAAAAATAGACGTTAAACATAAACAAATTTCAATATCGCAAAGGGCATGCCTTTATTTGATTTTATAAAAAAAATAAATGGTAATTAAGCATAAGCTTCCTAGTAGATTAAATAAATAAAAAACACACACTCAAAAAAAACAGCTACAGCAAAATTAAAAAAAAATAAACAAAAAGCAAAAAAAAAAAAAAAAAAAAAAAAAATTAAAAAAAAAAAAACAAAACAAAATAATAACGAAAAAATGAAAAAAAAAGAAACACCAAAAAAATTATAGAATTTTAATGTTACAAAAATATTAACTAAATTTTATATCAAAATAGATTTTCTTGTTAAACACTTCAAATAAAGATTAAACATTCGAACTGTGAACTGTATCCATAATCCATGTCAACCCGTATCAAGTGATATGAAGTACCTTATATGCAATATTTTGCCAATAAATGACCAAGTTCATAAGCTGGTGTTTCTTCATAAATTATCGGAAATCTAAATCCTAGCAATATGCACATTACTAATATAAGTACAATTCATCTGCAAAAGAACAACTTCTTATCTTGATAACTGTAGGAATAGTTATCCGTATAATGAGGGTACCCAATATGCAATATTTTGCCAAACAATGACTAAGTTCAAAAGCTGGTATTCTTTTCATAAATTATTAAAAATCAAAATCCTAGTAATATGCACACCTCTAAAATATGTACAATTGATCTGCAAAAGAACAATTTCCTATCTTGAAAACTGTAGGAGGAGTTATCCGTACAATGTGGGTACCCTTTTAGGCAGCCGCCCGCCGCCCGCCTGCCATTTTCACAATTTTAATAACCGGATTTTTTTGTTGAAAAAACCCGGTCAAAATTATTTCAGAATTGTTTTGGTATACATTTAATAGATGTCAATGTTATTAAGCTACCTAACTATTTATGAGTAAACAAAATGTTCATTGATTTAAGTTAATCAAATACAGGTTCCTACTTCGAACATTACATTGACTGCTTTCTTGGATTCTCGGTATACGTATCCAATACAACAGATATATCACAAGGAAAATTATGTTTCAAAGACGACAACTTCACACGAAGCACCATACCTGTAGTCTTCACAATTACATGCATTGTCCACGGGCAGTATGTTATTTACTACAATGAGAGACTGCAAGGAGTTATCTATCCGGACGACTATTCGACGTACGCTTACACTGGTCTCTGTGAAGTAGAAGTGATTGGTACGTTTCCTTTTGAAAATATAGGTCTATTGTATAGACTAAAAAAAGTATTGTAATACTTATATGTATACATGTAAAAACGAGTCGTCTAAGTAGTATGTGCCAGATTATTTTATGTTAAATGATGTTAACATTTTAACAGTAGATATTAATAGATAAATGTTTTGAACAAAGTAAATGCTATTTATATATGCTAAGAGGGTGCCGTTACTTTGGATTTAAACAATGGCATTTATATAAACACCTTTAGCTATTTTCATTTCTATGTTTTAAACAATAGGCGTATATAGTCCACAATCGTAATCGTATTACAAAAAATGCATGTTAAGTTAAACTCAGCTTTGACATTTTTAACATCGTCCAAAATAACCTTAATGGTTGATGTTCTTTATTTCAAGGCTGTAACACAACGGGATATAAGGTGTTGGTATTGTCATTTATTTTAGCTTGCAAGAGAGGATCGTTTGGCATTGACTGTAATGAAACATGCGGACATTGTCGTGACATAAACGAATGCTCCAATGTCGATGGCACTTGCTTAACTGGATGTGCCGATGGTTATGAGGGAAACTTGTGCAATGCTCGTAAGTAGACAGTTACAAAGAAAGCATTTTTATATAAATCACAGCAGGTAAATTAGAAAAAAATTGTAACCAAAAAAACCCAATATTATATACACTGTAGGCTTTATTTGTACCATACAATATATATATATATATATATATATATATATATATATATATATATATATATATATATATATATATATATATATATATATATAAAAGAAATTTTCAAATCGGAATAATTTGTTTCTACCATATGATTTTAAAATTTGCTAAACATGTACAATAGAAAAGAACTGGGTATCTTTTTATATAGCATCTAAATAATACTATTTAGCTATTTTTGCTATTTCATAAACAAGGTTGTGTAAGCGGTTCATACGGCTTTGAATGCATGGAAAACTGTGGACAGTGCCGTGGTACAAATAAATGTCTTCATATAAATGGAACATGCTTAATTGGATGTGATGCCGGCTATCATGGGTTCTTATGTAAAACTCGTAAGTACACAGTTCCAAAGAAGATGGCAATGTATGGAGTAGTATGAATTATAATGAATGCATGTTTATATAAATCTATCTTAACGTCCAGTCCTATATCATAATGTCTCCAGTACTGTTTAATATAAGTCGACTTGGGGTTATATGGAGTGTGTTGATATTTAATTTATTTAGATCCTCGAGATCTTTGTTCCAACATCCCCACACTTGGCGGGTGCCCTAGCCAAGGTGTTTCCGGAATGTTTCCTTCTCTATATGGGGAGTAGCCCGTGTCCCAGTCTGTATAAAAGAGGAGGCAGAAATACAGCTTCCAGATGACTACTCTTTTATTACTTTAATATGACATTTTAACAATAAATATCAATATAAATTACAATGAAATTTATCAACATTAATATTTATTTCAAAAATCTCTGAAAATAAAATATTAATTGAACCCTCTGAATCTATTAACTTTACTTTTGAGAATGTACCCAAGCGTTATAATTTATCTTACCTGTATAAAAGAGGAGGCAGAAAGACAGCTTCCAGATGACTTCTGGAGAGCTGTGTTTCCCGCACACTTATTTCATACGCACGGACACTCCGCTACAACATTCTCCTCCTAATAAGTAAATGCGATCAAGTGCATACTAATGATCTGACGCACCGTGGTCAGTAGAAGAGTTTTATTTGGATTTCTGACCCGGCGTCGACAGGCTTATCCCTGGACTTAAGAACACATTTCTCCATGAACATAAATAAACATACGCTATCTATTTAACGCATGTATTTAACCAATTTCTATAGACTTTCCGTTATGATAAATCACTGAACAAAGTTTACAACGAAATGAATTATATATCCTTATTGAAACGAGTTATACGATAGAATAGTTTATACACCACAAATAATAACTAGTTATACGTGTATATTTATCAACTACTCGTTGTTAATAGAATCGCTCATAACAGTTACATGTACATGCATCTTCAAGTATTGACACATCTAAAATCTCCAATAATGACGATGGAATTTGGGATCAAAAGACGTCTGCACCAGCGAACAAAACTAGAATAACGTACCTATAACAATATAAAATTGAACCCAAATTCCACCATCATGGTTTATACATATAAACATACTCGTTTTAGCTTGCAACAGAGGACAGTACGGTATTGATTGCAGTGAAACTTGTGGTCATTGTCTGGACGTAAACCAGTGTTTTAATGTCAATGGAAGATGCTTAACAGGTTGTGTGGATGGTTATGTTGGAAATCTGTGTAAAACACGTGAGTAATTATATATGAACATTAATATATGAACATAGAATTAAATATTTGATTTTGATGCAGGTCAAGTCAATGGCAGTGTATTGTTTGGATTTTCTAGAAGGTATACTAGATTAATGATAATATTAATTACAGTACTTGGGCATTAAATCGGGTAATAATGTTAAACATAGCAATCAAACTTTTTCAAAAGCTTGTGGTGATGGTTTTTACGGTAATCAATGCAACAACAAATGTGGATACTGCCATGATATCGACCAATGCTCTCCTTTAAATGGAACCTGTCTAACCGGTTGTGATGTTGGTTATCAGGGGTATCGCTGCAAAAATCGTAAGTTGAAATGCAATTAAAGTATTTGTAAACAACACAAATTGTTTTGAATTGTAATTGAAATATACAATCTTAATATCACTTTAATTTTTTTGCCTCATGTTAGCATGTCCTGATGGGTTTTTTGGCAAAGATTGTTCAGAGAAATGCATTGCGACATGCGCTGGGTGTAATAGATTCAATGGTTTGTGTGATTCTGGGTGCATATATGGCTGGCAAGGATATTTCTGCAATCAAGGTATGGTCGGTGTGGTAGAATCTTTTATTTTTATATGTATTTTGTTTGTTTTTTACCGTTATTATTATCCAATGTAAACCATTTGTCGCAACGTCAAAGAATAGTTGAGTTAAAAAAAAGTAGTTAACGCGTGAAATATATATAATTTATGTATATCGAGAAAATGGTATGAATTGGGTTGAAATGAACGCTTCAAATACATATTCTTAGCCTATAAAAGAAGGAGTGGAATTTTTAAGTCCATTGACAGAAGGTGTCTTTTATATTCATCATTTGTCAAGTACTAGAATGTATTTTCGAAGTCCAAAAACTTATAGTTTAAAGGGGAATTTATAGTAAGTAGTGCATTTTCAATGGAAACTGCGTTTAATATCTTGTTATTTTCTTCAACATTCGTACCATGTCGTAACTTCATTTTAAAGATCGATGCTTATTTCCAATTGCTTGAGAATATTTACAATGTAGTTGACTTCTGTTAAATAGTCAATCATGTAACATATCTTCGGTAGTATGAGGGAGTTGATACATTTCTTTATAATAAATTATGGATTGTTTCTATGTTTGAAGTTACTATTTAAAACGGATATTTTTTACATATACAACATGATTTTTGTTTTTTAGTGACTTGTTTATAAGATATGAATTCGAATAGCAAAAAATTCATTTCGTAGAACGGCTTCGAAATTTAAACCAAATATATTATACGTAAACACAATACGTTTTGAAAACATGCTGCTATTGACATCATCGGTGACTGCGTGATAATTTCCGCACAACCGGCAAGCGGCGTGCTACCTCTGAACAAAGTTGCGATAAAAAAGACACAGAATATGATATTATTATAATAAGAACTCTGTGCAAGTATTTCAATGTAAGAATTAGAAATTTTATTACTCTCTTTAGTCGGGTTAACAGTAAAAAATAAAGTTAAATGAAATTTGATGTTGGTCCACATGTAAATAATGCGATGCATAAATATTTTTTTAATAACTTAATCTTTTTTTCATTATGTTCATGGTCGAATTCAGTCTTATGGGTTTTTGCGTTTTGTGATGTCAGTTAAAATATTAAATACTCCTTTCTTGTAAAACTCTGAATCGAATATTTATATCAAAACAAATAACGTTTGTTGAAAATCTAATGACAGTGATTGTAGCAATTTGCAATCAATTTGTGTATTGCACCCTAAATTGAAAAGAAAACTGGTATATTCACTAAGACCTTATCCAAAGAAGATGGGGAAACATTAGACAAACCTACAATCCCGTCATTTGTAAGGTGGCTGGAAGGTAACAGATATGCAAATCCAAATGTCCTACATTTACATATATTTTTATTGATATTACATTACGTAGTTATGAATCTCTAGACCATGTAATGTGAACACCAATTTACAGACATTGTTTTAAGTATGCTTAGTCATTGGTATGTATTCTAATAGTTTTACGTTTTCCTTTTAACATAGCGGCATCCATTTAGACCAAATGTGTTATAAGTACTTTATCAGCATTCATTTTAGTTTAAAGTATACTGTGTATATCCTATTGGAGTTTACTCCTGGTCTTGTTCGTCTTGATGCGTGTGCTTGGGACGAATGTAAATCTCCTTTTAGTATGTATGTAAAGGAGCGTAAGCAATGATATTTGTTATTCGGTCGGATTAAACTGACGCCAAAAAAGTAAGTATTGGGAAAAATGTAATCTAATGAATGCCAAAAAAAATAAAAATAAAAATCAATGACTATTTTACGTGAAAAAGTTTTATTACATGTATGTTTTATTTGTTGCTCCTGGCTTTTCCTTTGTTTTTTTTTCTTGCAGAATATTAAGTAAGAAGACCTAGGTATGAGCTTGTTCTCAGATATATCGAAAACATACACTGAAGTGGCGCTTGTGCATACCTAAACATTGAATCAACTGAGACGAGCATTAACTTTGTGTTATTGAGAAGTTTTGTTTGTATATTGACATCCTGCAAAATCTTATGCTAAAGCAAATGTTTACCAAACCAACATTACATCAAGCATTTTTTTCTAATTCCCTGTATTTGTGATAAACCGATTATTTGTATCTATTCATAATTAGAATAACATTTATATAATTTATATTAAAAAACCCAATTGTTGTTTAGCCTTTATTTGTTAGTAAATTAGGCAAAATCAAATTATGTTCCCTTATTTCTTTTTTGTCAATAATGATGTCTAAATCATTACGTTTTAACCAGCGGTGATAGTCCCTATTATAAATGTATTTTTTAGACAGCTGGTTATATAATATGAGCATTATTGTGGTTCCAAACACACACATCCTCGTATACTTACTGATAATTAAGCTGTTTCATTTTTGTTCGAAAACGATATTGTTTACTCAGGTTAACATAATACACCGATTATAATCAAAATCAATTAGGTTTAGGAGATCTAGAATAATTGGAAATCTACGACAGTATATTGACTAACAGGTTAAGGAGAAGTTATGTATGTTTTCTTCAATTTTTGTTTCTGTTATACTCGCACGGATCTTCAAAATGCAGTCGCTTCTTAAAATACAATATTCACTGCATTCAACTAAGGTGATGTAAAGTAAGTTACAAATGAAAAAAAAAAACACTATGTGTTTCATACATGTTTTCTGTATTTTACGCAACAAGACATCTTTGAAGAAGTTTTTATACTACGCATATAATAACGGACAATGTTATGCACGATATTAAACATTCACAATGTTTAATCCTCTTTATCTACATATGTACCAATGGGCAGAAATGATGGATTTTTACATTAAAACATTTTAGTGTTGTCAAAGTGAACGGCAAGATTAAATTCTGTACAATAGTTTTTTACCCTTTAGAGTTAAATTTTTGCAATGTCCTTGATCAAGTACCAAAATAAAAGTCTTGACATTACCGTAAACATATAACAAATTTTTACATTCCCACACAGGTAAATGCTATTTTTAAAAACAAATTTATCAATATTTAAGCGATTTACTGGTTCTGTACCAGTTACTGGCTAAGCCCGACTATCAGTTAATAGATTTGGATCAGAGCACACGACCTTCTGAGGGGTTTTATTAACCCAGTGGTCTGTTTCGAATAAAGAATAGTAAGTTTGCTTAAAAATTTTCTTGAGTATGTTTTAAACAGGGGCTTAAACGATAATCTTTTTACAGCTGATTTACATCTTTGCATTTTCAGCAGTAGGGGGAAAGAACGTTATAAGTTAAACATTATATATTGATACTTTATTATATCTCTTCTTTGATTTGACATACAATATCAAAACATATAACTGATATAAAATAAAAATAAAAATCCTATTTCCGAGAAATTCATAGTGCAGTTAAATGGCTCATCGCACAATTATGTATAGAACATTTTAGATGATGGGTATAACCGTATGATAACGAACGAATACTTCCATAAGTAAATATTTTTTCCATCAAATCGTTAACAAAAACAACAGCGGTAAATATGCTCTTTAGTTACAATAGCATATTTTGAGCTGTCTTGAAAGCAATCGAAAGTTCTCTTTCAACAATTCAGAATAAAAAAAAAATATCAACTCCCAAGGAAAACGCCTTTTAGTGCATTGAATCTAAAATAATGGAATAAAAATTATTTTAAAAATTTGGTAACTGATATTAAATGTATTTCTTGAAAGTGAGAAAGCTGCTTACAGCCTCACTTGTTGAAATATCCCGCATACATGAAAGTGTCCTCCATACCTGTATAAATACATGCACTTGCACAGAGTTGGGATAATTTTATTAGGTATTTATGTACATTAAATTTATATCTAGTTTACATTCCTGCAATGTGTGCTTCTTTTCTGCAAACACGGTAATTTGTATTAGTGGTTGCTAAATTGACTTTAGAACCTCATACCTGCCGACAGAGGAATATACTAATAAAGGCGCTCAAGAATTATTGATTGAATTTGTACATTTATCTTACTATACTACTCATGTCAATTTTTATTTTGTATTGGTAATGTAACAGCTGGTCAATGTAGACATTTAATACATGGATGTAATCAATTTTAATTGATATACAGCACGCGTTTAACAAGTCATTAGTCGTGGGGGAAATATAGAAAAGATACTTCCTAAGGTCAACTATAAAATATAACAGATTGAAAGTATATTTCAATTAAAATATATTCAAAGATTGCAAGTAGCAATAATTATAAATCCATTATATAACATTTATCCTAATTTAGTAGTCCATGTTTATTTTTCGACAAGAATCACACGCTAATAAAAAACATGTATATTTCTGCCGGTTTCTATTTAAGTTTACATGTTTTTGCTTTAAAACGACAATGTATACTTTTTTTTTCTCTCCAGAAAACAAGACAAGATAATCGCTTGTCTAAATCACTTACTTTTCTGATAATTATTAAAACTAACCAAGCATTCTGAGACTATTGCGTAAGCAATACAGGTCCCCTACCGGTTTGAAGAAATTTGTGAAAACAATGCACTGCTATGCAGAATATCAATTCTTATCGTCTTCTGTACCCCAAATCAACAGACCAACCCGAAAATGAACCCATCTGTTATTATAAAAAAAACAACTTTCGATCAAATTTACAACACAATGCTTGACACTATTTTACAGCACTTATTTGTTTGTTAGAAACAATAAATGGACTGGTCGAAATAATGCACGATAGTATTACTGGCTACATACTTTCCTCGTTTATTCAATACACACCAAACCCGATCATTAAAAAATTGGAATATTAAAAAATAATTTTCTCGAAAATGTGTCAACCAGGCGCTACAAAAGTGTAAACTTAATCCATAGTTTGACATTTTGAAGGAAGCTGTTCAACAATTTTCATATTATTACTCAAACGCATAAATAAAAGAAAGTATGGGAAACTGAAGTGGGACATACATACGGGCGGACTGACGGACGCAGAGGAAAGCTTAAGTCCCCTCCGACAGGTGAAAAACGGGAGGGGGCTAATTATAAAACCTGATTATCAATTTAAACTATAAACCAAAAACTACACTATAGCTTGGTTATTTACAGTTTTTTAATACAACATAATAAATTATTCCTTAAAAAATGTCTGATATTTATGTTTTTTAAATCACGTAAAAACGGTATTCAGTTTATGAATTAATTTGACAAAATTGGTAATAAACGTTAGAGGCCAAGTGTCGGCTATCGATAATGCCGAAATATATTATTTTAGTGTAGCATGCAATTTGTACGTGTACTTGTTTTTAAAGCGCTAAGCATAGCTCAGTGCTTTATTGTCGTTAGACTTCTACTTCCGGTGCAACGAATAACCGCCCCCTATGAGCAGAAGTTTACATCATTTAAACTGGTTAGGGAACCAGTTTCAGGAGTTTGTGCGCATAACTGCTCGGGCTAGTATGGGCTATTGTGAATTTAATGTACGTGGCTTACATACGTCATTGCAGGGTCTGCCACGCAGTGATGAGGAAATATATCGCGTATACAGAAGCTAAAATGTTATATACATATATATTTTATACACAAATAGAAGCTGTGTTAGCGCTTTTCAGTACTATCAGTACTTTGATTATTTTAAGTTATTGGCTACGTAAAATGAACCAATGAACTGGAATGTACACATTGTAAAAAAGGAAATTATTGATTAATACGTAAAATTAACCAATGAATTGGTATGTAAACATTGTAAAAGAAATAATCGATTAAAACAGTATATATAAAACACACGAAGAGAACACAATTTAATATTGTACATGTACGATATAAGATACACCGTACGATATCAATATGAAGCAGCTTCTCTGTATGATAATCTTCCTGGGTTACCAGTGCTATACTTATTGCACTATAACTTGCAAGGATCCGAATGGAAAGGATGTTGATTGGTAAGACTGTATCACGTTTTGTATGGAAAAAAACATTTCTGTTGTTTTTCCGTGGTTTTGGTATATATATAATGAAGTAATTTCTTTTTTCTGTAATATGGAGTAAAAATAATGTCAGCTTATTCTTTGATCAAAATATTAAAACAAAAATGGTAGTTTAAAAAAAATGTGTTTGACAATGTTAAATGTCTTATATTTAACATAGTACGTAGATGACAATACTCCTTGCAGCAGCGTATGTAATTTATATGTATCTTTTCGTGAAAAAAAACCTTCAGAAAGTTTTTGAAGTGTCACAAATTTTTGACTAGTAAATGTTTAATGAGATATACTTCTATTTTGCCAAAGTCAACATATTTCACTGATGTTAGTTCATATAACTATTTATTAATCAATGGACTCACATTGCAGACCCAATATTTTACGATATGGTGAAACATCAACTAATTGTTATACTATTTTTCTTTTTAAATCCTATAACTATATTGAGTAGGCACAGATATATTTATTAGAAAAATAACATTTTCCAATTTTCAATTTGAAAGTCAGTTTCACTTAATAAATAAACAAATGCCATACGTAAAAGTAATGAAATAATAGTGAGTCGTTAAATAACATATCTGTCTTTACTTATTTCATTTATATTAGGTTCATCGTTTACAAAGTCCCAAAGTTAACAAATGCCAGGAAGTATCCTGTTCTGACGACAGGAACTGAGTTTTTCTACATGGATACAACTTCACCAAAATTTAATTATAAAACCACAGACATCACGAGCAGTACTCAAAACCCCGTGTACGAGACACTAAAACCTTTGTACACAAACGTGAGTGTATATATACATGTACGTAGTTCCTACGTAGTATACGTAAGAGTATATTCCTGTTCGTCCTTGATTGGAAAAAAAAAACTACACATTTGGCTTCACTAAGATATACTATATGTCTTCCAAAAAGTGTTAACAGGGTTGTCTGTAAAACGGCATTTGTTCTAGTTACATTCACGTTTCAAAAGAAAAGACAAAGATTCAATGAATCTGAGTGAAAATTAAAACATTTCAACATCAGGTTAATGATCATCGCGTAGCGACAGTACATAATGACAATACATGCATAATGCATTTTAGAAATTTGAAATTGTCGAAACGTTGGTAGCATCTGAATCTTTATCAGACATATATCACATACTCGTAAATTGTTAACATACATGTATAAAAACTAACATGCAAACAAAAACGATCCTTGTTATCAACCAATTATTAACGGTACAATCTTGAAAGATTTCTGATCAATAAATGTCCACACGTTAAAACGAACTTTATGTCTAATTACAATTAGAGTGAATACTATTTTAGGAGATATGGTGTCGTTAAACTGTATTTCTTTATTGCTTTTAGTCTCCAGATGTCCAGACATATGCCATGTATAACGATCAACCCCCAGATAATTCAGCAGGGAGTAACTATGCTCACTCAAAAGGTAAGTTGTTTGGTATTTTGATGCATTAGTGTGACTCTCAGACCGTTTGAACTACTGGCGCCAGTTTGTAATTTTCCTGAGTAGAGTTTAAGGTTTCCCAGGCTAGATCGGCATACTCTTCGCTCTTTGTCTCGTTAAGACTCGGTGTCGAACAAAAACAAGAAACTGACTTGTTAACTACTGCCTGTGTAAAAAATCTCTGGGTTGATCTTCGAGTGCAGTTATCATTCAAAAGGAATTATCGTAATGATAAAACGACCTTAAATACTGGCGCCATATGGCTCAGTTGAAATAGAAACTAAACAAAGTGGTAAGGGTTTCAGAACCGATCTTCGGTCTGGTCATTTATATTTTCTTTCATTCCGTCATATTGATAACTCTTTCACAGCTAAAGCAATTAATTTTGCCTTTGTGGTTCATAATTTAATTCATTTAAGTAGCAATCATTTTCGTAATAATTGAGAAAGGTTTTGTTTTTGACTGACGCTACACTAGATCAGATGTATATGGACGCGTATCTTATGCCTATTCATCTGATTTGTTCAGGGATTCACAGTTTTAACAATTTAGAATTTGAGTTAGCCGAAGATGATCGCAAAGTAATCTCACAAGTTGTATTATGATTTTTGAGAAGAAATTGTTTAAACAGTGTCACTATATATTGCTATCTTAAAAATTCAACTCATCATTGGACCCACGTAATTGTACTGGGTCATACCTTGAACAATTTATAATCTAAAATATCTAAACTATTTTTTCACAATAATAGTCTCATAAATTGTGGAATTGAAGAACATAAGCAGTAGATTTTAAACAAATTACTTATATATCTTTCTGTTAAATGTTGAACCCCTCCAGAGGCCCAGCTATGTTATAGGTGCCACTTTTTACAATTTAGAATCATTGCTTAATATACAAGCTTTGATGTGAATATTTGTATTTCTGGTGCAGGGATTTCCCAAAAGAAGTTTTCAAAAGTCACCTACTCTATATTCACTGTTTCACTGCTCCTTAAAGGGGTATGGTCACGATTTTGGTCAAAAATTATTTTTTTCACTTTTAAGGACATGTGAACCTAACATGAAACTAATTGAATAATTGAAAAAGTTGTTTAAACAGACTCTAATCCATTTGTTTTTGTCAAAAAAGAAATTTTAAGCATATCTTCGTGAGTTCGTTTCCATGGCAACGACCTTCAAACTTACCCATGTTCAAAAAATTAGAACGAGACAAAAAACCTTAAATGCAAATTTAAAATGTCATAAAAGACATATTTACAATTAACTAGAAAACTTTTCTCACCAAAATATTAAAAAGGTTAATAAAATACTCTATTTATCTGAAAATGGATTATAAGAATTCCTTTTATTTAATCCGCTATTTTAGTTTGAATTTCCTCTGACCACAAAAAAGTGACATTTTTTGACGTGACCCGAGCTAGAAAAATTGCAAAAAATACAATTTCCTATAATTACGCTCTTATTTTTTTTATGTACTTTTGAAGAAATGATAAATAGCAAAAAATTAGTAATCAATAATTGGCATGTTCGTGAATTAGAAAAAAAAATAATAACGTCTGAATTTCCTCTGACCTCTATTGAAATAGATGCTACAAACCCTACATGCTGTTAAAAAAAGACGTATACTTCAGTTTTAAATGGCGATTTCTTTCAACTAGTTATACTGTGAACCTGCATAAGTTCTTGTCGAACAAAATTAAAGGAGTTGTGTTGTAAATACTACAACTAATTGAATTAAAAAGGCTGAAAATCCGAATTTCCTCTGATCTGACTTTTACAAAAAATCACTCTGCGCGCTTCATGAAAGTCAACACTGCCATAAATGGTTGTATTTCTAAAAACCAATCATATAAAGAGAAAATTATTCTTTAATTTAACAATTTTTTCACTTCCTAAAGAGTTTATTTTAATGGTAATTAACAGAGTGTCATAGTTGTGCATCTGATATAATCAAGAAACTCTAGTCTCTGTACACAAAAAAGAAAAACATGCAAGAAAACTTTAATACACACAATCTTTATTAAGCCTTTGTTGAAAGATTTAAAATACAATCAAACCAAATAAATCACAGGTTTCATAAAAATCATATACTGATTGTAATTAATTTGAATTTCCTCTATCAATCTTTAAAAGTTTTGTCTGATTTGTAAGGTATTGCATTAAAATGGGTGTCGGAAAATAGGAGAATCTTTCAAATGATTACAGGTATAAAATGAAATTTGATACTTAATCATGATAATTCTTTAAATCATATTATCTGAATGGACTAAACAACACTGCAGATTCTGAAATGATTTATGATTTGTCCTTATGTATATACATGATTGTATGCAATCCTATAATTCCTTTGAACTTTGAACCCTTCCTTGGTCCCCATATTGGTCTTGATGCTATTTATAATGTATGATTGAGACTTTATCAGAATGATTATGCAGGGTAATATATTACAATGGTTCAGCCTCAATTTGAACTAAAATATAGAAAATGTGGAAGGCCACACCAATTAAATTTCTTTTTTATCGGATCCTGCATGCTATCATATCATATCATATCATTATGGACCACCTCAAAATTTTGGCTACAAAAAATAATAATCTTATTATTTTATCGCTAGCCTGCTTGTATCCTTTTCCACTTAATGTCCGACAAGCAAGAAATTATATTGGTGTGGCCTAACTAGGATATGTATATTTTTTTCATGCAAAAATGATAAAAATATGGATAAGGATAAGTTATAACAAAAATATTCTTACTCACAAAAATCATTTCAAAAAATATTTAAAATAAAAATTTTACTCAACCATACATTTATAACTCATTCAAAAACTCTGTAATTTAAGAGGACTGATATTTTCTGTGAGGCTTGTTGTATATAAGTGTCATAATGATGATCTCAACTTGATCTACATCAGTAACCTCATCAGGGTTATAAAATAAAACAGACTTCATACAGATAAATGGATGGACAGACAGACACTAATAGACAGAAATGATGATTTGATATACTATGCAATCATCAAATTAAACATAATTATAAACATAAGACATATATTTTAAAAAGCAGTTTCTCCACATGAACAGTATATAGCCATTACAAACTTCATTACTGCACTTGGTCAGTCAATAAACACCTTTTGAATTGATATCTATCAATTGTATTTCTTATAGCAGATGCATTATCATAATATATATTCTTTTACAATACTAATTCTTAATTGTATGCATTATATGTCCAAATTATTCATGACTTTTGGAGTTTCAGAAATGGTTTTCAAATCCAAGTAAATGTAATAAATCATAAATGGTAGATTATCACTGGTTTGGTCCAGTTTCATATTTCAGGATATGTTGTGCTGCTTATTAATTGTCTTAATATTATATCATAAATGTTGAAATAAATATTGTCATCCTTAAATTACCAAATAAATGATCCAGGGCATCAATCGGGAAAGGCTTTATCAGGATGAACATAACAGAGACAATAATCTGATTATCAGCTCTTCTCTTCATCACTCATGGTTTCAGTTCTTTACATTAGTCTTATATTTTTCCGCATTGTGTCTTGTATTAGGAATGACCTCGTTAACACATACCAGTGATGTTCTCATCTCTTGGAGGTTTGAAAAGTCTGTATTTAAAAAAAACAAAACTGATATTACTGGTATTATTACTTATAACATATAAGAAGGACTTATATGAAAGGATGATTTTAAGAATCTACATGTAGAAAAATATATAAAATTCATATAGGCATATCATGAAAGTGTATGCAACATAGACAGACAGAACCTTATATAAATGGATTATTCTATATAAAAATTTGATATCAGGTGAAAGTTGTCAACATTTTATTCTAATCTTGAAAATTTAAATTAATGTTACTTAACTTGACAATTTCATATCTTATATAACTGTGTGTATTTAGAAATCTTGCGTTTTAATGATTTGAAAATAATGGGAAAAAAATAAGAATTTGTAACAATAATGAACCCAGCACATGAAATCTAAATATGATGTGAGCAATTCTATCAACTGATAAACCATGATATACTAATTTTTCTTTCAACTATACTTTGATTTTTACAGTTCAATAAAGGTGAATATCAGTCAGCTGTTCAAATGTTTTCACAGTACAGAGAATCAACATTATCAGTTATTGATAGTGAATAAAAGATTAATTCTTCATGTTATGAACTATACTGGCGTGCGACCAGTTCTCGCCGAGTACCATTTCTCGCCAGTACATTGTGACGTCATTTTATCAACACATAAAATTATAGACGAAAAATGACGTCACAATGTAATGGCGAGAAATGGTACTCGGCGAGAACTGGTCGCACGCCAGTATGTGCTAAAAAATCATCAATACAAACATATAACCTATTCCTTACAAATATACTGTTCAAGCTAATGTGCATGAAAGTGTTAGACTAAAAATATTTTGTGAGTAAATGTTGGTAAATAAGCTTGTCATATGCTAGAGTAAACTCAGGGCCCTCTATGCGGTCAACCTTACCATTTATCATCAATTGGTTAATTTCATTTAAGAAAAATGTGATTATTTTAATTACAAACACTGACTGAATTAACAATGAATAATGTTTATGTTTGAACAAATTAGGATTATTGTGTAGCTATTCTGCATATAGGCTATGCGATATTGTTTTCACATGGATAATATACGAGCATAATAATCTGTAACGTTAACATAATACAATATAGCACATGTCATGATAAGACACCTACCATGCTTACTGCTTGCAAATGGCAGGTTTAGATCACAGGGAACTGGTGTATGGTCTCGTCCTTTTTTCCATTCCCTTTTTATGACACCCGACATCAGTTTGTGTTCGCAATATTCGTCATACACTAATAATATCCATCAGTTTTTGTCATTCCGACTTGTTGTTTACATCGAGATTTGGGAAATTACCGGAAATCGGCGCAAGTATGTCGTAAACTTTAAGTTTGTAAATGATTAAAAAAGTAAAACCTTTTGATGTAAATGTTGATATAAATTATATTTTATGCAAATTCATAAACTTACACATTTTATATCACTGTTTTAAACCTTAAATTAAGCAAATAAACCGTCGATGTGAAATACGATTGCTTGTCGCCAGACGACAGTTCGCGTTGCGCAATGAACTTGTTTTTGTCAGGTTCACATATCCTTAATGTTTACAGTGCTTCAGTACAGCATATTTAATAAGCAACCAACATTTGATTGTCATTCGTTGAGATACAAGCGAGTATCATAGTTTAACATTCTTTGCTATGTATTTGTTAACATTTTTGATGTTGAAATAAAAACTCCAATTTTATACTAAAAATGGATGTGTTAAACATTAAGAAGCATTTATTTATGCCTTAAAATGATTAGAAAGAAATAATAAGTTTGAAAAAAGATTTTTACTTGTAAATTGAACATATGTAAACAAAACAGGACACGAGCCTTGTTTACTTGACAAAGAATTGTGAGCTCTGTATCTTCCTTACAACTTACCGACTGACTCTCAAATTTCATTTGACCAGTAAAAATGCATTCCTTAGGCATTGTAACTAATAAAAACAAAAAATAGAATTTGACAAAAATCGTGACCATGCCCCTTTAAACACAAAGAGATGGCTTTTTAAACCATTCAGAATTAAACCTTGGTCAAATTTGACTCAGTGCATCTTCGATAGCCAAGGGTTTTGGGTCCTCTCCGCTCTCCCGAAACCCCACGGCAGATCTCATCACGAATATTCGGTGACAAACTCCGTTTTATGATTGGCTGTGGTTGCGACTCACTGATCCAATCGCATCGTTGTAAAAAGCGCTTATAAATGAAGACGTTGAGGCAAAGGTGCACGAGTACAGTGCCTCATTAAGTATGGTCTTATCAGATCAATTTAAAATCCCGATATATTCTACTGCCTGGGATTGAAAAGAGATTTATAAACTTGTCAAGGCTCGCGTGAGGTATGGGAGGTAAACATGGAGAATGTAAAAGTTGCCCATCCCGTCAGCATATATGTTCCTGCTTGTGGTTATTGCTTTTTAAGGTTCAATGAGCTGTATTTCATTTCATTTCTTTTGTCCACAATAATAATGACAACGATGCCTTGCTTTATGGCTTGAATGCTTTAATAAAACGGCGACTTTTTATTCCCGGTACACGTCCCTACAAACACAATTAATAAAATATGTTTTGTCTTCTCTATGTTTTATCGCCATTCCTATATTAAAGCATCGTTAATTTTAATTTGATTCTCTCTTGTGAACATGTTTCCAAGTTGTATTTATAATGTAGCAGTATATTACACGTTGAATCATTCGGATAAATGGTAAATATTTACAACGGGGCGCAACTCAAGTTGCTCGCTAGATAGCGCCACCGCACCGCCAAGCTTTCGTAATGAGATTTGCCAAGGGTTAATGGGGAGCGAAACCCTTGGCTAGCCAAAAGTAAAAATAAACTTTAACAGACAGTCGGACGAACATACAGACATACAGAACAAAAAGTTCAATTGAACCTTCGGTTCAGGCGAGCTAAAAAACGGGCCATTTTTTAAACATTAACTGATTTCCTTTAAAAGATGTATATTTAACCCTCCCTTTGAAATGCACGACTGGGTGAACAAGAAGAAAAAACCCAACAAATATAAACCAATGGAAAAAAAAACAGTTGTTTATTTTTAAATGACCCAGATATGGTAAAATAAAATCTGCAAACAAATATTCGATGAACTATTAACGCATTCAAGTGATAAGCATATAATAGAGATAGCGATTTTTAATGAATGTAATATTCTAATTAATCAGTTGTTGTTTTTGATCTTTAATACATTTAATGTAATTCAGGTTCACTAGCGTTTGATAGGACCGAAGGCTTCTGGATGGTTTCGAGTGTACCAAGATTTCCTGCAAAGAAATCCAAGAGATATAACTATTCAGATAATCAAACAAGATATGGGCAGACGATATTATGTGTCACTGTCAGAAAGGCAGTTGAAAATGATCTAAGTAAACATAGTTACAATATTTCGAGATCTATTTTTGATAAGCCGATTTCTGGAAAATTCTTTTTTACTCAATATTGTTTTTTTTTTTTTTGTTTCTTGTAGAAAACATATTTGGAACAACACATCCGTACATATATGACAGAACTAACTTCGATGTCAATACTTTGAACCGACCAAGTACTAGTCATGTTGGTTTGAAATCTCGTGGAAATGTTCAGTTGAAAGTACTTGCAAAGTCAGCGACATTTAAGGAAGGTGAAGCCTTGAAATGCCTTTTTGAAAACAAATAACTTGTATTTAATATTTAACATTTGCATTTGCAAATTTAATCTGAAAAAAATATTTATTGTAGACATTTATGAGAAATGGATAGCACCAGAACTGAAAGATAATTTTTTAGCTCGGACATGGAGACCAAACCCTAAAAACACCCCTCCACCAGTATGACTTATTAAATTTTTGCACAACTGAACACAATAATTGACATAAACTAGAGCCGAGCTCGTTGCAAAGCAACGAGTAGGTCTTCCGTCGCAACTTCGTGTCGCGAAAGGATTGTCCATCAGTTTGATTAAAACACCTCCTTCTCCTGACACTTGTCAGAGCCTGACAGACCCTGTATTGATAAAAGGTCATCTTTACACGACCATTTCTTCTTACCAATTAGAGCTTTAGAAAATTGATTGGAACTCTTCAAATGGAGACCAAAAAAAATAATTCATGCCTGTTTTCTATGTAACCTCTAGATTGAGTATTGCACCACTAATTAAACAGATAAAGGCATATCTTTGCTAAGTAGGTGTTTATTTAGATTGTATACAAATGTGGAGGTCAAGTGGAAATAATCTGTTATTGATACATGTCTATCAGAACCTGGCGTGTGTAAGGAGAAGGGAAATGGTTTTTAATGATACTGGATTATCAATATGATAATAGTAAGTTCAAGAAATCGAAAACGAGACTCAATTGCAAAGTATTATTTTCATACCAGGCAAGTTCTTCGTTTAACTTACTTTAAGTTTAGGATAACTTTAAAAAGTACATCATTTATGTACATGTATATAATTAATTTAATTATAATAAAAGTGTGGATGTGGCGGTTGGGGAAATTTTCTAAGCGTTAACTTAAGGGAAATTTTGGTTGAGAGAAAGGGGGGCATTGCTTCCACTGGACCATCTAAAAGGTACTGTTAGCAAGCTCACAAATGATATCCCCGCTAAGAAAGAAGTCATTACTCACTTATTTCTCTATTAAAGAATAATGGATGGTTCGTTTTCTTTAGTGAGTCAGACAAGGCAGGGTATATTTACAGGTCACAAGTAATCTTTATGTCAAACTCTAGCTTTTACTCATTTCCATTAATACAAGATATGACATATGTTTAATATGACTTTGAACTTGCGCAACTGACCCTGGGTCAAGTTCATGACACATCATCGGTCATCAGGAATCTTTACATGAAATAGAAACTCCCAATGTTTCTCCTTAAATGACTTGGGGACAAATCATTACACACCCTCAGGTCATAAGCAATGTTTGTGTGAAGTAAGAAGTTCCAAAGTGGACCAGAAATAAATTTTGCACTTTTCCTGCCAGTGACCTTTACTTTGTCCAAATGACCTTGGGTTTAGGTCATGACGCTTCGTCAGGTAATGAGTAATATTTATATAAAGTAAGAACACTTCCAATGTTTCTCCATCAGAAAGATATAGACCGGACATGACGTACGGACGGACAAGGTGATTTTTATTTACCCCCCCCCCCCTTAATTTATTTTCGTGGGGTATAAAAATCCTTTTCGCCCGTTTTGTGCGGCACAAAAAACCCCTATATTTTTCAGTTATTTCTATCACATCACATATAAATATACATGTAAATGTATGATTTGTATGCACATTTGAGTTCTTCTCATCATCGTCGGAAAGGATAAGAAACCCTTGGGGTCCAATAATGTCTTTTCATGGGCATTTGTCAATTTGCATCACTAAATGATTTCCAAGCGGTAAGCTATCAAAGCTTTTGAGATGTTACATGTAGATATTGAATTTCTATAGATTTAAATTTAACGTAAGGAAAAACAACACTTTTTATACAAAAAAAATCTAAAATAGCTTTATGTACGCGTACACATAAATAAGAAGATGTAGCGAAAGCTATAAAGACTTTATTTCTTCTGTTCTAGACTTTTTCAGAGTTAACAAACTACAAGTTAACAATCTCCCATTTTGACAAGCTAGATGAAAAATAAAATATTCCGCTGAGTTTTAGGTCACTTAATCTGCATGACAACCTCATACTACACAACTTCAATGATTTTTTTTATCAATGTGCATATACATGTAACAATAAGTAAAATCCCCAAGAACAAATATCTATCGCAATTAAATGCATACATTTTTGGGAGGCAGAAAAGTCGCTATATTATAGTCTGCAAGTCAATTGAACTACTACAATTATTTTAAAAAAATAAGAAACTGTCGACACTTGCAGTACTCTGATGATTTAATAACGATCGACCGACTTTATTGCTTAATGTAGTCGTATATCATTACTAATCATTCTAATCCTGAGAACAAATTTTATTTAATCTTTGACTTAAAACTGTTAACTTATAAACCCAGAGACATAAATAACTTATTAAGTTATTTATGTCTCTGATAATATATATTTTATTCTGTTCACAACTATAGAAGTTTAGCGTGTTCAACAGGTTAATTGTTTAGCCACATTCTCAGATTACGATATCGCACCTTTAATGTGAGGTTGATTGGCATCGAATATTTAGACACTTATTGTTTAACAATTGACCGCTGCAGTGAAAGCACCCTTCCAAATGTTACTCAATTATTTATCAATAATTGCTGATCTGCAGCCCGGGGGCAATATTCTGAGTTATGTGCGCTGACGCGACAGGAGATTTTCGGTCGCACGTGGAGCGGATTGACTTAGCATAGACTGACCGAATAAACACACGGGTGGGAAAGTGACATACATTGAGGAAAAAATGGACACATGTTAAGTAGTCGCCAAAAATAGGTCTTCGCCACATTTTGAAAAAAATAAAGCCCTTGCACTGTGATCATGAAACCGATAAAATCTAAACAAATCTTGTTTAAAAACTCATGTAAACATTCTAAAAATAATCACTAAATTCCTCAATTCTGGACAATTCTTTTATCGTGTCAGCCTCTACCGCCAATCGCAACTTCTCGGGCCTTTCCGGCAAGCTCGGAAAAACACTTCGAATGTATTACCTAGGCGTCCATGACAACCCCCCTTTTTATAAAACTTGATATAATTACAACACATTTTGATCTGTTGAGATGCGAGCTATAATTCTTTAAAGGTATCAATATACACTAAAAATATAACACAGAAACGACATACATGACTTCTTGCCGATACTTTTTTTAATGGGAAGCGACTCCATTTTGTATAAAATTCTAACATCCGGTTATGTTAATACACTCAAGGTGTTTTTCCAAACTTGCCGGAAAGGCCAGAGAAGTTGAAATTGTCTCTCCCGCATGTGTTAATTTGATATTAGATTTTTTATATCCTGCCTTGAACGCTTGGGGACTGTTTCGTTTTCTAAATTCGGCTAAATAATGCTTCCAATTTTGAGCTCTCTCTCTCTCTCCTCTCTCTCTCTCTCTCATTTTATGTGCAACCTTATGAAGACGTCAACTACTTTCTACGATATCTATAAAACATCTCGAATAAACAAATAGTTGGAATCGTACAAAATATCAATAAACATGCACGAGTGATAAAGTACATGTAGATGAACACGAAGCTACCGCGGATCACTTGTCCACTCGCGCGGGATCTCCTTGGCTATGTTCTAGGGGTGATCATCATTTTAAGGTTTAATCTTTGTGGTTTTTCGTTGTTTATCTATAAAATTATTAGTACATGTATAGTTTTTAGAACATTTTAGAATTACAAATTCACTATTGATTTATGTCTGATGATGTTTCTGATTTGGAATAATATCGCTTTTATCAATTTTTAGAGGGGCTTCTCAATTCACATTCTAATGTTTAATTAAATAAATTGAAGGTGAACAAACTTTAAGAACATAAAATTGAAACAGTTCTTGTATATATATCTTGTTATTAGATAACCGCTGACCTCTAGGTAGTGCAGCCGCGACCGATTTCCTCGGCCGCGGATGAGGGACCGGATAACTTACGTAAAGGTAAAACACACATAGAGAGCTCAGAACCCAGGAAGATTTACAATGTTTGCAGTATGATGAATAAACTCTAATTAATATACGTTTTTTCCCCCTTTAATCCCACAGTTGATCTATCTGTCTGACACTGCTTCAGTTCGAGAATGGCATTGCTTTTATGATGAAACAGAACGATTTCTTATTGACACTCTATCGTTTAATTCAAATTAGGAAGAGTAAGCTTTAATTTCACTGTGTACGATCCTTGTGTTTGCGGCTAAATAAAATCACATATGACAGACGCGATTCTTGTGTATTAGATAACCGCTGACCGCTAGGTAGTCCAGCTGCGACCTCGGCGATCGATTTTCTCGGCCGCGGGCGAGATGGGTTATGTAATGACGCACACAACTAAGAATTTAGGTCGATTTGAAATGCTTGCAGTAAAATGACTCAAATCTATTTCATGGAAGTTATTTTTTTTTAAAATCTAGTTTATGTATCTCACTAGATAAGAAAAAGAACGTTTATTTTTTTCTCGTTTTTGTTTTTCTTAACGGTTGTCCACTATAAGAACTAAACAGAGGTGACTCCAAAAAAAGGCTGTAAGAAAAACATGTACACGTATACTTTTTAGACACTTTTTCAAATGAATTAAAGCATCCCGTATATGTTGGTACACTTTCAGCTGTTAATTTATGTACGTTATGCGCACGAAGACGATTCGCTTACTTGCCAAATGAATACAGGTACATGTTAACAAGACAAGCTTTTTACACTCATATTACGCATTACCGGTACAGAATAATTTTGTAACGACATTGATAACACAATAATGAACAACTTTTCTATCGACAGCTATAGCGAAATATTAACCATTTTTGAGCTATAAAGCGAAGACTTTTAAGGGCTCTAGGCCCCTAATTTAAGGGACCAGCCCTTTTTCAATGGTGTCAAGTGAAAGCCCTTGATATTTTGCACCTATTTTGTTCTATATGTGTTTAGAGAAATTTTTAAACTAAAGAGCTACATAACAAAAACACAACCAAAAATCAGCATTTTTTGAAACACAAATTCAAATTAATTTTTTGAAACTTTAAAGGAGGAAAATTGTAAAAACAAAACTCGGAGGACAACGTTCAAACTCTCTATTTTTAAGATTTGTGACTTTTTAACACATGCTGTGAGCGGTTTCAGAGCCTTTGCGTGCACAAGAATGCCTATATTTTTGGGAAAAAGGGGAATAACTCGGTACCGGAAGTGTCGATTTCAACGATTTTCCTTAGATATTGAGAAATAGTAACTGCCAATATGCTCTGAAAATTTGAACTTTAAAGGACAATAAACAAGCAAGATATTTGAGTTTTAAAAAACGTCTAGAAGAAAAAAAAGAATAAAAAGAATTACCAACAGAATCAGTACAAGGTCTTCCGTTGAAAACGGAAGACCTTAATAATGTCATCTCATAATAGTAAAATATGAGAATTCATGATAGGTTGTTTTTATACCCCCGCTCTGAAGGAGAAGGGGGTCTACTGTGTTACCCTTGTTTGTCTGTCTGTCTGTCCGTAACAAACATTCCGGCGCATTTTCTTAGCAAATATTCCTAACATATGCTTGAAATTTAAAAAAATATATATTTTTCAAGGCATGCCATAATGTGGGTAGACTGATTTTTTTTGTACAAATTGAACCATTGTACATTGTTTAGCCTAAAACAAATTTCTGT
This sequence comes from Magallana angulata, assembly GCF_025612915.1. Classification (NCBI taxonomy): domain Eukaryota; kingdom Metazoa; phylum Mollusca; class Bivalvia; order Ostreida; family Ostreidae; genus Magallana; species Magallana angulata. The sequence continues at coordinate 41,118,676 of NC_069112.1, forward strand.
CAAAGATTTATCAGCAACTATTTTTTGCAGATGTTTGAAATCCTAACACACTATTTCAATAGAAACGTTATATCGTTGGATGTATTTTTCATATCAACTGGACGTCACCTTTCTTTATTAATAGCGACATTTAAAATTGTTAGCCTCAAACGCTGTAGATTTAGACCACTTGATAAACAGGTTGTGTAAATTGTCAAAGAAATATTTTCGTCCCAACTGGATGCGAACTTCCTGTTAAATGCCCACCTTGCTGTTATGCATGTTCACATCAGAGAGGGGATATTGCTAATGAACATTGGCTTACAAATATCTTGTTAATTATGATAAGGATTGACGTCTTTCAACAAAACAAAACATTTGTAACAGTGAATACAGTCGACATTTTTTAAGTTCAGTTTAAAACTACAAATGCTAGGAAATGATTTTATTTGAAAACCTGGGTTAATTCTTGCTCTGTAGCTACATTTTGTTAAAACATTTTTTTATTAAATATATTCACAGACTACTTTAAATGATATTTAAAACCAATTTGTCAAGTTCATTTTTTTTCAAATTTTATTACTAGGGAAGTAATAAATATAATAGTAGATACCATTTACCCATATCACGTCTTGTATTAGCCCTCGACCAGTATCATTCCTCGGGTAAACTGATATTGGAGTCTCAGACTGATACTGGTTGTGATATGGAAAAGGGTATGTATTATTCTCTATATAATAATCCATAAAATGTATAACTTTATAGCAGTTTTATAATATGTTTTAATTGTGTTGTAGGTAATAAACGTCAAAGAGGTTTGTTTTAACAATAACATCGCGTTCTCAGACGGAGTTGACCATTCTAAGTGGGCGGTAGCTAAACAGTCGCCTTGGATTTGTATCGGAGATTTAAACAGAGAAGTAAGTGTTGAAAACACATTAAAATCATATACAAAGTTACAATATCTTGTACAATGTTTTCTTACATTGTGGTTTGCTTGTTGTTTCTTTTTTATAGTTTTGGGCGAATATTATTCATCATTTCTATCGGTATCTAAAACATTAAAACTATTCAATTGAATTACATAGATTATATTGTAATTTGAAGAAACAAAACCATAAGACAAAAGAGAAGTCGGTTTTGTGGTTAATGGATAAGTATATATTTGATAAGACTGATATTTTTCAACTAATGGATTTAAAAAATTGCAGATATCGTCATCACCTAAGACCTGAGAGAGAGAGAGAGAGAGAGAGAGAGAGAGAGGAGAGAGAGAGAGAGACTCAATAAAGACATATTGTCTATCCACCAAAATAATGGTTTTTTTGACAAAGCCATTTCAACAAACACATAAGTAGTTAAGTAGTACTGTAAAAACTTTGCTAAATGAGTAATGTCTAATTTATTAATTTAAAAGCCCCATTGGATAACAAGCCTTAAAGCTGCCATGGGTTATCCTGGTATGATATTTATGTTTCACATAAGTTTGTCTACAACATTTTAATTATTCATTATTGGATCATAGTGGTATATTGTTAAAGGGCTACTTTTAGCGGTTGTTTGTTTTCTCCGGTATTTTGCGGGTATGAAAAATCAGCAGATATTAGATTATTCACAAAATGCAATGATAATCATACCTACCGGTTGTATTCTCAAATGATGTCAGTACGGTACTCTGTAGTCTGTATTCGATAATTATCCGCTTTGAAGTCGTAATGTCTTTTAGTTCAATTTTCTTTTGATGAAATCATTTGAAATATTCATACCTATTATACAAAACTTATATTCTTTTCTACATCACATACCTTCCAAACTACACACTCAATAAGCAGTATATATCATCCAACATTATTTATTTTTCATGTTACACATATCGATCTGCATTTGTAGATGATTGATTTCAAATGCTTGTATTAAATTCACGAATCTCATTTAAAACAACAACAGTGGTCAATGTGTACCAGACATTTTTCGGTACACATTGACCATGCGAAACTTACTACATCTAGAATCCACATGTGGCTGATTACGAAATGATACATGATCACCCTCATTACAGAGACTATCGGGGTGTGCTGGGGTAATGCCAAATTTGTTTTAGTTTATTTTTGCGGTCTAATTTAATCGCAGAATTGGAAACTCTGAATAAAACTTTATACCTTTAAGTATCCAAACCACAAAAGTTCATAGCCTTAGAAAATACCTGTCCTACGGTTATTAGTGAGTATTGTATTCATTGAAAGGGTTAGTAAACGATGAATTGGCATTCTTTCGTATAATGCAAATTTGTTATATGATAGAACAAGTTAACAAAACCCTATAGATAACATTTAAACCTTTAATAAAGAGAAAAAAATATGTATCCGCATGATACATATAGTTGACACTGTAATATATAAGCATAATACGTATAGTTAATACTGTAACCAAACTTTTATTCGCTTTAGAGAAGTTTTGAAGGAGTTCGCAAACGTTTCTTTGTCGTTAAAATTTATTGCTATATGTCTATTCTTGGGGCACGTTTGTTGTAACATTACACGTCTGGATAGGTGCTGTAAACGTATTATATTTAGCTTTTACAAATTTGGCAAAACAATAAATAAATAAACAAGTTAGCGTGGGTTATAATTATCATTTTTCTCAATGAGCGCATTAGAATTCATATATGGAAGGCATTTAGCGATGTACTCTAAAAAGCGGAGGCCGCCAAATACGCTAAAAAAATACACGACCAAGTGTAATACGTTGACAGTAAATGTCACAAAGAGAACACGTTGTGAACTAATTTTTCCTCAGTTTTTCCCTGGTGAATTGCAAAATGAAATTAACCCAAAAAGTCGATTTACAGTAGATGACATCAAACTGCACATTTTTGTATCTTTTATTTACAACAGGAAGCACAAAAAAGGAGAGGAGGGTTGTCTATTTGTCTAAAGGATGCAATAGCTGCCAAAGAATTTCGAGATCTTCACGACAGATGTATTAACTCCATGATAAAAACTGCCAACGCAAAATTACCAAAGCGACCAAAACAACCCAAAAGACCAGTATTGGGCGTAAAAAAGAAACCTTTGAAAAAACAAAAAGGACGAAAAAGACCAATATTAGCCAAGAATAATCGCGGTTGATATAAAACTGTAAAAGAGTGTTAAAAATTAAAGGTTTATCAGAATCAATATTTACATTTTTATGTTTATTCACATCTAATAAAAACAGGAGTTTCAAGGAAGACGGACCCAATTTCATTTGCGCAGATATATCGCACAGCTTAAAAGGTCTTTTGATTGTTGCATGACGTCATTGAAAGCACTTCGGAATGTTTTACCATTATCGGTTATAATATTAGTGTTTTTTGATGCATGGTTTTACCAATATTTCTTGATTTATACTTGTGTTTAAAATTGGTTTAAAATACGAGGGTTGTCCAAACAGTTCGTGGACACATGTAATTTTGTTCAAAATAACGTCGCCATTATCAAAAAAGTATTATAATATTTTAATATAAAGTATAATAATGTATATGTAATAATCAGAGCAAAGTACACTTTTGTATTGGAATTATCATTACCGTAATCTGAAAATATTTTACCCCATTCACAGTGTACCGGCTGAACACCAAAATTCTCGGAATATGAAAATTTGTACAGTATTTTGAATTTCACGCTAAATGCCGCCATTTTCCTCTCATTCTTGCTTGCTCGAGACAGAAAAAAACGTCACCTGTGTTTGACATATGACCCTCCAATACTTGTGTACACAAACCGTCGTATGTGAAGATGTGAACTGATAATTGGGATGATTATCTCGTTATATATCCGTATAAAGATACCCTTTTAGGTAGTTTTGTGCATTTGCCGCCCTAATTGTATATATTGGTAATCATCAACTCTCATTTGATACTATATGAAGCTGGAAAACTTATACAATTCATGAGAAAATTAAAATTAGAGGCGGCGGTAATATACAATATCCAAAGGTAAGCTAACATTGTGCATGTCAAATACAATGTATGTGTGCCATTTATTAATTGAGATCTTTTTATTTTTAGCACCAATAACAATTCGCAAAAAATGTACGTGAAAATTAATAAAAAGCTTTAAAACTCCGATTTGCAAAAATAAGTCAACGTAAAAATGTCCAGATTTACGGTATATAAACATTGGCTATACCTGCCACACGGCCAAGTCTGACGTTATTCTATATTATTTCTATAACGTCGTAGTCCTGTGTTTACCTGAGAGTAATATGCCGCATTCGCCGTTTTGTCATAGGGTACAATCGCATACTCCATGAACATATCGCTTGTGCCACTTTTGTATAAGTAAACTTGAGCTTTTTCGATGTTTTTCATACTGTGGTTTCATTAATATTCAAGGGTATCAATTTTCGTGGATGAAGTGAAAATCACATTTTCAAGGATAGGTAAATTCGTGGCCAATGACCCTATCAATACAAAATGTTAATAGAAATTGCACTTCGATGAACATTTAATTTCGTGGATCAACTAAACAACAAAATCCACAAAAATTGGTATTCAACGAATATTGATGAAACCACAGTAGTTTGATTTGTTTCTATTGATTTTTTAACGCCCTGTTCCTTGCGGTCAGCTGACGTTGGTTTTTCGAGCATTTTTAAAGACATGCTCTTGCAGTATTATCATTTTAATAGTGCTCTGCTAGTTTGAAGCTAACTTCAAATGACGTATGAAAATAACGTACTTCATACTTACTACATCACAATTGAGTATTATGCAGTTTTGAAATATTTTTTACAAATATGGGATATTCTCGTCAAAAAACTCAATTTTAAAAACGTTTAGATAGTTTTTACAATGGACCGTGCGCACTGTCCGCGTTCATTTTATGCAGTAAGATTGATTTTTGTTTAATTTTATTGAAAATAATCAAAACTACTTTAGTTCGAATTATTTTATGACAAAAATTTAGATATACATTATGTATATATTAGAACCCATTTAAAATGACAAAAAACGCGATTGTCCACGAACCTTTTGGTAACCCTCGTATCTTCCGTATCTTTGAATGTGTTTTATTTTATTTTCTTTGAATGGGGAACTGTAAAATACAAATATGTTGTGATTCCTCGTGAAATTGTGTTATTTATTTATCAATATCCTATTTGAAACAACTACGAGGGTTGTTCGGAAATTATTGAGACAAATCGATTATTTTCTTTTCTAAGAGACGAATTTTGGTGAAAATTGGCATAGACACTGAAGAAACACCAACAAATAATAAAACAAAGTAATATTAAAAGAATATTTAATATTTTGTTTACAACAGTAGATAAACAAGTTGGTGGTCGGGGTACCCGGCGCAGCCATGAACTCGGGAATTAAACAACTTAAACATCTGCTTTATAAGTATCCGTAGAATTACAGTTAATGATAAAAGAAATCAAATTAAATATGTTCATTTTGCTATCCTTTGCGACTAACTGTTGATTAAGTTTCACTGATGTTTGAGTTGAAATACGGATAAGGTACACATATATTTACCAAACAATAGACATCTGACAACGACTTTACATTGAATTTTGACGTCAAGGCGGCATATTGAAAACCGTCAAACTGGTGGAAATCTCAGAAGAAGACCTTTTAAAGCCACGAAATTGCCTAAAAAACTATACGATGACAAGACAAGGTATATAACTTCAGTTCATCATATTTTTTTCACTAATTGTTTAACTAGAATTAGGCCAAAGGGATTAATTAACAAGTTTTGACACACTAACTGTTGTCAACAGTTCTAAAATATGTAAAAAAAAAAATGACTGCAGTAGACATTCACAGTAATTAGACTTTCGGCTAAAAATAACTCGATTTTTTCTCTAAAAAAACAAGAATGAGAGAAAATGTAAATGATGACATCTTGAAATTAAAACAAAAGATGAGAAATAAAGAATAATTCTTATTTCAGTTCGTTTGTAAGGTGTTTAAAACACGGGAGGAATAAGAAGCGTTAAAATGACGTTGTGAAAAGTTTGCGGTTGCGCCGGGTTACAGGACGAAAGCACGTTAGTCAGCTTACTAGGAATGATCTATTCATGCAATGAACAAGAAACTTTTCACATTGATAAACTCTATCCTGATTTACGTTTTGGTAAAATTTCAAGAGTTTATTTTTTTTTTCTAAAATAATTAGAGAAAATGTCTCAATAATTTCCGAACAACCCTCGTAGATAGAAGATATATAGTAGAAATGCCCTCAATGTTTCTATAAAATAAACTCCACGTAAATTAACATATCATATTTTTTTATAAAGTTGATAACAAGCTTAAACTATAGAACTTGTTTGATATCTTCACAAGTGTTGGCAAAATAAAATTAAATGGATGGAATACATGCCTAATTCTGAAAAACACCAAGAAAACTACTATTTCCAACTTTCTTGCGTTCTAAAAAATATGAGCGACTAAGAATTCCACAACAAAATGTTGTCTGTAGTAAGCAGTATATTTGTACTTTCTTTGTTTAAATTTGTTTCGTGGTATTCTTAGTCGATCATGTTCAAATATCGAAAATTCGGAGAGAAAAACATGTGAAAAATTATAATAATCAGTCTGAATCGATCGGCGTAATTTTTTCCGGAAACAAACATTGTGACGGTGAAGCTGAACTTGCAGAAGTTTGGTAAGTGCACATTATTTTATGTAATTACATATGTGTATTTTCACAAAATTATCAGGAATGTTGCTTTTCATTATGATTTTATTTAGTTTTTATCCTTTCAAGTATCAATTTTAATGTGAACAACACAATAAGTATCAAAAATGACGCTACATGCTACATTCCTGCAGCACATCTGCCGACTGCTTGAAATGACTATCCTATCTTGTAACATATATGAAAGCTCATTTATTTTATTTTCTTACTGTATATTAAATTGGAAAATACCGATTCAATATTGGCATATATATACGGAAGTTGTATGAACACGGGTTTCATCAATAGATAAACATTAAGAAAGAAGAACTAAAAAGTAACTTAATTTGTATTATAACTAAGCGAGAAATATTAAAAAATCAAATAAACATGATTTTACAAAATGCTTTAAACAAAATGTGAGCAAAAGTCTGACTTAAAATGACTATATCTAGTGTTATGAATTTATCCGCCACAAAACTTCAGTTTTACATAAAGCTTTCTTAAGTTCGTTGTATATAATAATCAAAGGACTGAAGTACTGATGTAAGTTGATTTTTTCGATTATCATTTATTATCTTGCATGCCAATTTGAATTACGCACTTTTTTATAATATGGATTTTTAAACTTTTCTGACAAAAATTTCGAGAAACACCATATGAATCATGTTGTGTAATATATAAAGATGGATTTTAAACTATGTATTAAATTAGTAATCGAAACAATTTTAAAGATTGTATAGATTCAATCACTATTGATATCGAACTCAGTCTCGTTCAACCAGACGTCCGGCTGTCTCTGTTAATCTCCGACAAGCAAGAGAGCCAATTTTACGGAAACAGTCAAGCGTTTGGTTGAACGAGACTATATGAAACTCTAGCGTTGGAATACTTGAGACTACAAAATTATTTAACTTGTTTTTATTATATAAAATCTGACTATTTCTAAAGTATTTATTGATAAGTTTCCTTGAAAAAAAAAACAATGCTTTAACATACATTACATCGATTTTTTCTATTATTTTCAAGAACTAAGTCTTGCCAGCAGTGGTGATTTGTGCTTAGGTCTTAACACTGTTTCACTTTCGTTTTGCCAGAGAAACTTCATAGGAGACTTGATTGAAATCAACCTCCAAAAACTTTTTTTGAAAAAAAGTGTAAAAGGTAATCGACGGAGTCACGATATATTGTAGAAATGAAGTCCTCAAAATTGCCCGTTTTTAAAGTAAAATTTTGGAGCATAATTTTGATGTCTGTCGACGGTTTGTGAGACGTCAAACGCATGCTTGCACAAGTAATTGCTTTCACTACAAATGTTATGTTCAAAATATAAAAATATTACTTTTTCAGACTTGCTATCTACCCTTCACTTTCAAATGCAATCTATGGAGAAAATGACTATATATGTTTATCGATTTGTTTGCAAAATGCGGGTATTGTCTCAATAGAGTGATATCATAGTTAAACAGCTTTCGTGAAATGATGGTTAATATCAAGATTCGAGATTAATGTAATAAACATTAAATTATTTTACATTGTATAATGTCTTACGATTTTTTAATTTGATAAGATACTAATTAAAATTAGTAATTTGTATTTTTTATATATTTGTTTTCATATTTTTTTTTCAAGTTGTATACCGTACTATCAAAACGCTTTGTGATGCGGAACATAAATTTAAGTGGTTATTTACAAAAACTATAGAGATTGTATACAAGCTATTAATTATAGTACCTTTGATATACAACATATGCATATACATGCATGTTTTTGAATTCTTTTTTGCTAAACAGTACTAAATTAATTCTTGTAAAATGCACAATTCATCTTCTATTTATTCTAGTCTACTTTTTATGCTCCAAAACGATTCTGAAATCGGATTTTTATTCATCCAAAATAGTTAAAAAGAACAAAACACCCTCCAAACAAACAACAAAACCCCCCCCCAAAAAAAAACAAAAGAAAAAAAAAACAATTAAATAATTAAACAAACAAAAACAAAACAACAAACAAAACAAGTCAAACAATCAAACAGAAAAAAAACCCAAATTAACAAGGAAAAAAAGCAAAACAAAGCAATTGAAAAAAAGAACATACAGAAAACGGTTATTTCACAGATATGTATGTTACATTTTGTCTGCTTGGATTTCATCGTACAGATGACCTGAAATGTGTTCGACAGAATCCATGTAAGTACCAAAGGCAGCGCATCCTTGGTTAGCAACAGCGGCGGAATGTCGTAATGGTGTATCGACTGTTGACTGGTTCTTGTGGTTTCTTCTTGAAATGGTCAATTAGATTAAATATCAAACCTTTTATCATGTACACGCATTTAAATTTATAAAGCAGCAGGGAAATAGTAGAAAAAAAACCACACAAACAAACTTTTATGTCCGTATTTACCTTTGCATTCTTTGGCAAATTATAAGTACAATTATTATGACGATAGACAGGCCGAGGGCACCAATCAGACTGTAAAACTCAATATTCCTCTCATTTAATCTCCCATCTGTAATGTATAATGGACATCAGAAATAATGTGCATAGGTCATGTTCAATATATGATTGCGCACATGAGAAAAGGGTCCTGATGACGTTTTGTATAAAACAGAGAAACACGAGGGTTGTTCGGAAATTATTGAGACAGCATGAATATCTCTCTTTCTAAGTGACGAATTTTAATGAAAATTGGCATAATCATTGAAAAAACCTAAACGAAAAATTAAGCAAAGTAATATTACAAAATTATTAATAGTTTGTTTATGACAGTACATGAACAAGTCGGTGGTCGGAGTACCTGGTGCAGGCACAAATTTAGAGTTTAAAAAACTTAAACGTCTTTAAGTGTTGTTTGACCTGCAATTCTTGACAAAAGAAATCAAATTTGAGATGTTCATTTTGCTTTTTTTTGTGACTCACTTTTGTGTAAGTTTTACTAGTGTTCGAGTTGAAATACAAGGAGAGTATTTAAATATGTACCCAGCAATTGAAATTTGACAAAGACGGTTAGTTAAAAATTTGACGTCAAGGCGGCGCAGCGAATATACATAAAATTGGTGTGAATCTCGGAAGAAGACCTTTTGGCCAAAAAATTGCTTAAAGAAAATTTATACGATGGAAAGAGATCAGAAGCTTCAGATAATCGGGGTTTATTTACTGTTTGTTTAAAACAAATGGACTAAATAAAACGTACTTAAAAAAAAAAAAACCCTGATTTTAACAGTTCTAAGATATGTACAGAATGAATGTAAGAGACGCTCCCAGAAAACAGCGGCGCTGTATTTTTAAATTGTTGCTTTGTTTATGAGCACGTATCTTAATAGCAAGGCCCTATAATGCAGTATCTTTTATAATAAATAAAATGAACATATTATTCTTTCATATTTTACTCATAGCTCACTATCGTACGTAGATTCCGTGCTTGTTTGATACGAACAAAAGACAACTCTTGATCATCGGCATAAAAAAAAATTGTACAGTCATGCATATTAGAAAAAATAACACGACTGAACAATTAACATTCCGGAACAATTTACATTGCGGTACTTAATCTGATATTGAATGTTTTAAATATAAATTAATTCTAAATTAACCGGTTATTCAGATATCATTGTATTCGCGACTGCGTTTTCGTTACCGATTCATTATAACTTGTTGATCCGCCCGTCAGCATCTGTTTACTCGCAAGGCCAACTTTAACTTCATGTAGGTCTACCATTTTCATCTAAAGCCTCTGAATCTCTGAAGATTCGGGTCCAAAAACAAGCTTAACAATCTGAATGAAACCCATAGCCTTTTTATTGCACGATAAATACTTTAATAAATGTTTATAAAGGCATTTGTATATGATTAATTCGAAAAAAAAGAAAGATAATCCACTTACCATGTGGTTCTGCACGAGGAAAAAGATAATTAAAAAAATGTCTAATTTATTTTATCTGTTCAATATTTATAAGTGTTATTTTAATCTAATTCAAAAATACTACTGAATGAACTTTTGTTAAAAATGTGTGTTTAATTTATAGGTTGATACTACATGTAGATCCAGTCGTTTATCAATTGATATTCATGTAGTTTGATATTATTCCAAATTGTAAGATTATGTAATTTTGTTGATTTTTAAACAGATAATAATGAATGAAATTTGATAAATTTATCATGAGGCTAAATTCTTAGTATGAATAATAACCTTTCATTTTAGCCTCATATTTTTTTTTGTACTGTAACTAAATACAGTTATTTAAGCTAGAATATTCATGGCATGTCATTAGTTTTTTTTAATCCATCTATTATTTCAGACTAGTTTTATTGCATCAACTGAATTTTATAAAGAAAGAAAACGTTTACATATAACTACAAAATGTGGTGCATACAGATTTAAACGCAAAAGCAAATGCAAGTTAACTTTACGATTGTCATTTAATTGTTTCAAATATACGAATTTATACAATATGAACACCGCCTTATTTTTGCCCCCGCTCTGCTTCTCCTGTGGTCTGTCAGTAATTTATTTTGGCAAAATTATTTAATAGATGCTTATAAAAGGCCGATCTGATCAATCAGAATGAATATTGAAAGAAAATATTTTTTCCCAAGTCTTCATTAGTTTTATGACTACAGAATTGTAAAGAACAGATAAACATTTCATCGGCTACTTTCTCTGTGTTATCAAAATGTGTTCAAAACAGCGTACATGTCTATTGTAACAATTAATGATGAAATATTAAAAGAATTTTTTAAAGCCAAATTCACTTCTGAAATTAAGTTTACAAAACCAATAAATTATCTAGTATTTTAATTACGAATGCAGGCTAGCGATGTACATGTACTGATTTAGATTACCTAAAGCTAGCATAGATTACAAGTTCGTGCAAAAAAAGTAAAGCTTGCGAAAATGATTATTATTATATGGATTTATATACTATTTTAGAACTTGGTGAACTCATAGTATATTTGATTGATACACGTAGGAGCAAAACAATCGGCCCGAATTGTCTCTCTAAGAACGAAACATCCCGCAATCTTACTAAGCTTGCTGCGTATTTCATAAACCGGAACAAAAGGGGGGGGGGATTGCAGCAAACGCACTTCCGCTTAGCTTAAAAATGCGGCTTTTCATTTAAACAATTTGATTGCAGAATTTACGTTTTTAATTAAAACACAAGAATGTACTAAGGAACAAGACAGTAAATATGAAAGAAGTAATTTAGATTATTACAGACTAAAAAAAATAATAAAGCGACATAGAATCAAGCAAGCCATGGCGAATTAAAAACGTATCAAAGTAAAATACGATAAACATTGAAATGAAATCACTAAAGTGACAATCATGTGTAATTGTACTGAAGAATAAAGAAGGTAAAGCAAAATGAGAAAAAGAAAGAAAGACTTTTGGGGAAGTTTCTTTTTTCATATAGCATGCACAGGAATCCAATGCGCATATAATGGCACCATACATTTTTAAAATGCCAAGTTCGTTGTACTTAGTTATTGATTATGAATAATTTTAAAAACATTCTTTGAATTGCACACGTAGTTTATAAAATAAGTTCCTTACTAGACTAAGATATGATTTATTCAGAGAAAATGAAAGTGCGTTAAAAAGACTTCATTGTTTTCATGACAGTTACATTTTCAATGTGCACGTGCACGGAGCGCCCCCGATCATTATAAAAAAAATGAATTGATATGTATGCAGTATTATTAAAAGTTATTTATATATCATATTTTTCTTAGTATATTCATATGTTGAGACATATGATAATATTAATAGTAAAAAAGGGATATGCACAGAGCAAATCAGTGTCGACAATATACTAATACCAAATCTACGATTACGTGATAAAAAATATCATATTTCTCTACAGCCGTTACTACATGTATTATCATTTTTTAATCTTTGTTTCTTAATGCAGCATCTACTTATTGATATCAAAACTTTTTTTTTCAAATTCAAAAACTATATATATATATATATATATATATATATATATATATATATATATATATATATATATATATATATATATACATACAACAAATTAGCATAGAGTATTTATTATTGTATGAAAATGACTATCAAACTTATGGGTTTTTTTTTTTTCATCTGAAAAATCAAAAATCAATCAAAAGGCAAATCAACAGAAATCACCTTCTCGCGTCATTTTCGTCATATATATTCTCTAGCATGTCTGAGTGGTTATTTTGTAAAAAAAAAAATGTAATAGGAATTGCATTGATTGACATGTTTTGGGTTTAATAATGTGAATATATTGTGTGACTATGGCTGTATGCTACACTTGATCATTTATGATCGCATTTCCTATTACACCCTTTTTGCTCAAATAATCAGCATTTTGTAAAAAAAAAAAAAAAAGAAATGTAATGATACTTCAGGTTTGTGTTGTAAATATATTGTAAATGCTTCTTGTGACTCTGGTTGTATCCCTGGCTACGTGGCTACGTTGAGAGTGCTAACTGTTTAACCGGGCAACATATCAACGAATATTCGTCATAACTATGATATTAAGAAAGAATAAATAATGAATACAACCTTTGCAATTATAAAAGAATGATTTTTTTTTCGAAACTTAACATCGAGATAATTTTTTTGTATATGATACATGACTACAGATAACTTCTAATATAAGGCACAAGGACAAACACATTTAATTGTTTAGCATCGATATAGCAATGATATAGTTTAAAAAGCAAAATGTGTGTCATTATGTGTATGAAAAGAAATACATATATAGATAGATAGATAGATAGATAGATAGATAGATAGATAGATAAATAGATAGATAGATAGATAGATAGATAGATAGATAGATAGATAGATAAATATATATATATATATATATATATATATATATATATATATATATATATATATATATATATATATAACATCTGATCATTCCAGAATGTGACAAAGGATCGTATGGTACTGCATGCAATCAAACATGTGGACACTGTCGTAGGGTTAGCCAATGCGCTAATGTCAATGGAAAGTGCTTAACTGGATGTGAAGCTGGTTTGAAAGGAGACTTATGTAAAACAGTTAAGGAAAACATATCAGGTACAGGCAGAGGAAAAAATCCTTCTTATTTATTTTTCAATCACCTAGTTATTATTTTTTTTAATAAAGACCGAATAACATGTAACTCTTGCATTGATATACAAACAAGTGCATTACCGTAATTTAAGGATAGCATTACATATCATCCTCTAAATATTAAGTAAGAGTCATTTCATGTCATTTCATTTAAAAGAATGCAACAGTGGTTCATACGGCGTTGACTGCAACGAAATTTGTGGAAACGGTATTAATTAAAGTCAATTTTCTAATATCAATGGAACATGCCTCACTGGATGCAATGCTGAGTACGAGGGGGACTTGTGTTAAACACGTGAGTAGAAAGTCAGGACAACTAGTTAGATATGAAGCAGATCCAGTTATCAGTTCAAAAGTATTTATACTACTATATTAAAATAATACACTCGATTTTTTTGCCTTTAATACCGAGAAATCAGAAGAGTACTGTCTTTTGTTTTATATAGTTTTAACATCATTGGTACTTGGAGATTACCATTTTTTCTCTCAATCAGGCTTCGCTAAGTAATAATCAAAGAAAATTTCTTTAAGAAATCCAGAAATCGTCTGAGTTGTTAGGATTTTACAATCTTTACATTCACGCTAAATCACGGGATGCTCTTTAGTTTATTTTTCTACAATATCACAATTGCATGGGTAAACTCAAATACAATGATGCAAATACGTGTAAATTTTCATGAAAAATGTTGTTCATGAAAGAAAATACGGGAGATAACTCTAACTCAGTGCGTTTAATATGAAAATTCCGAGAGTTCTGAATGACAACATGGTGTGCAAATTTGATGTATCTATTTTGTAAATGCCCGACATAATTTGCAATGTCAACCCGTGCACGCACGGGTAAAGTCTAGTTGCATATTTAAAGCCAGAATGTTACATATATATGTTTTATTTGTCAATTTGTATTTCATGTATGGAAATGATTTTTTTTTAAATTTTTAATAACGGTTTGAAACGAAGGTGCATTTAAGAAACACACGTGAGTAAAAAAAAAAGAAAGAGATTACTGCGTTAGAAGAAACTGTATGATTATCAAAAATAATGAAGTAAAAAGGCATGCATTATTCGTGTTTCTTTACTTTGGGAGAACGAAAGCCGATAACAGAGATATTTGAAAAGAACACCAAATTTTATTCCATATTAACGATTTTCCCCAATATGAAATTATATATCTTAAATTGAATTAATGAAAACGTTAGTGATTTCTCGTTCCTAGTGTGCCAAAGTATATATAACTTACCTTTAGCACAAAGTGTCAACTTATAAACTTTGTATGCATTTAAGACTACACTAATTATTTATTAACTTGATAAATAATTGTATATTTATAGTATTATTTAAAATCATGTTTTCTTTCGCTAGTTTAAAAGCATCAAGCTTTAAAAAAAATAGGTCAACTTAATATACCCTTAAAATTGTTATGTATTATAAAAGTATTTCAAACGACAAATCTAATAAAATGACAGCGAATTTATTTGCGCGTTAAAGATGACTCACAACAAATAAACACGTCAACAACGGGAAAACGAATGTTAGAGAAAAACTGAAATAAGAAGACAAAGTAAGTTTTGATTAAAATTTTGCAATTTGTTATGTTGCTTTTGGCAACCCGTAAGGACAATAATTCAGTGATTAAATGTTATGCAAATTCTTTCCAGCAGTCTCGCCTGTCATTACCATTATAGCTAAAAAGTAAAAGGTGTATAATACCAACATCTAACAAACTTTTACAATTACAAACATTTCTTTTTTAATTGTAAAATTTTAATCAAATATGTTTATGTTTCAGTATTTCACTAAATAATGAATATCACTGTTATTACAGCCACATTAGGACTTTAAAATGACATGCAATAAGTATAATGCACCTTATGTAATATACGCCATTGTGACGGCATTATGTTAAAAATTCATTAAGCAAGTCATTACAAGCTTTCAATATTTTCTATTTTCTGTAAAGATATCAGAATATGGTGTTGGATTTATGTATGTATCTATAATGAAAAATATGAAAACGGAAGCAAAAGTGTACATCTTTCACATCCTTAATAGTTTAAATTATTCAGTTAAAATGTACTTTGAAACTAACAGATACTTCTAAAATTTTCATTCACCTTTTCACACGTGCATTATCTAAAAAAGGGGATTGCATACATTTTCATCGTTCTCTTAATTTGCAGATAACGATTCTGTTCTTCATGGTGGACGATGAACAACGTACAAATCTACATGAAATACATTTTAACTTAATTTGCAGTGGAGGATGTTAAACATGATGAAAAATATCTCTTATGGAAACAATATTATTCTACCACTTTAGAATTAATCAGAATATCTAAATGTTAAATGCCGAACATTTTACAAACGCCCCCTTTTTTACCTGTACAAACTTCAAAATGATGCCGCTTGTCAATCAAGTTTGAAACAATAGCACCCAGTTTGATTGACTTGTTCGTCCGAGCGTGATCTTGCCAGGTCCGCGGATTTCTGTTTACTAGCAATTAACAACGTTATCTTTGTTATCTTCCGTCATGTATTAAAGGGGGGGGGGGTTGAAAATTGATTTTTAAACATTACCAGTATTAAAATTGATTATGAAAAATAATTATTCAGTGATTGAAAATACGCACAATTTATATTTGAATTATGTTGAATGTGTGTGACCTAATAAATTCCACGAAAATGCATGGACAGCTCCAAAACATATAGAATTTTCTTTTTACAACAAACGTACAATATGCTACTAAAGCTATATTTACTGGTAAGAAGTTGGTCCATGTAAACGTCACTCCATGGAAAACGAACTCCATTATTTGTCGACGTATAATGTCTCTCTTTACATTCCACATTCTTACTGATCGTATGGTTTTCTTATACTATTATAATTGTTAAAATTAACTTTTTAAACAATGTCAAGTGCTAAACACAATGTACTGAGTTATACTTTTATAGCAGAATTAATTTACTGCATTTGTTCAATTGTGCTTTACACACGTGTGCTTAGAGAAAATTCGGACGACACATACCATTTCCGTATAAAATCGCTTCGTATGGTCATTAGAACAATAAGATATTTAAACCAAGACCAATTCTGACTAATTCTTTATTTCGTGTGTATTAATTTGCCTCCTGTGTATAGCGATTAGAAGCGTTCACGACCACAGGTAGACTGCAAGCCCCGGAGGCTTTCACACCTCTGATAATTAAGCCCCGCCCTTACCTGAGATTTACCACCCGGTAAAAATGTTCGGCCTTTAAGTGTATAATACGAAAAAGAGCGATGATGTTTTATTATGAATAATTGTTGATTTACTTATCATAAATCAAATAATATCTATTAAATTATCAATTGATTCCATGACCAAAATTTGACATAACGGATAATTATGTAGTTCATATTTCCAGAATACCATTTAAAAAAGTTTGCCTCATAGAAAATGAACAATAACAATGTTGTAGGAAAAAAGGGACTAAAGATATTACATAACTCAGCAATATATGGCCACAATAGGATTTGTTAAATAACGTCCTAAAATTTGATTTGCTTTAAGAGAGTAAGCACTTAATATTACATCATGAAGCTCATCCAAAATGACAGAGGTAAATAAGGCCAGAATTAATAAACATATTTTTATATGAATTTCTAAACCGAGTACAATTGATTGACATCTTCTAAAGTAATGCAAACGGAACACAAATGATTTTGTGACATACCAAGTTTGCGGTAAAATTAATTCGTCATCCTTTTACAACAACATTCATCATTTGTTATATAACAATAATTATGTTTGAGCATAATATGTTTTGTTTATAACGCCTTCAAATTGATTATATTTTTCGTTAAAAAGATTATACTATTTTTACTGTTGCTCTAAAATTGGCGATACTTGATTTCAATGTTTATTAATTCACACAAATTGACGTAATCAACATTCTGAACAGTGGCTACCCATCCTTACATCTTTAATTCATTGTTTAGAGTGTGTAAGTTATTTCTATATTTTTGTAACATATACTAGGTAAAAGAACGTCAAATTTTGAAATAATATGACGATTTCTGCTTCGATTGCTGAAAAAAAGTTGAAAGATTAACACATGCATTCATTTAACGTATAACAATGCACATGCGTATTGTGTTATTGTGTTATGTGTTTCATTGCTGTTATTTATGAGTGCCGCCTTTTTAACTATTGGTCGACATTTGGTAAACGGATAAATAATTCAGAAAAAACATGTTACATAGAATTTTTTATACGAATTTTCTCTAACTCAACAAAGTTTGTTATTTATGTGACTGTGTGCAGTAAATGTTAAAGATAAGCCTTTTTAAAGCAACAGTAAGAAATTGTGAATGTCTATATATAACTATGTTTAACTTTCTTAATGAATACACTAATAATTTTTCTTTCTTGTCGCTTAAGTTATCTTCTATGAGTTCGAATGTATACAATGCAGGAACTTAAAATTTTTATCGACCAGTTTGTCTGCTTCATGTTAACGGAAAAATACATTCAAAGACACTTTTGCACACTCTTATCATGAGTTATTTCTTCTTTTGTGACTTCCCTGACATGCTGTGTTACGTGCATTCCACGTTACTGTTTTCATTTAGTGCAGTTCCTAACATGAAGTTTTGTAACCACAAATAGAGATTTCAGGAAAACCAAATGAAGTACATTGTAAAAATTGTCGAAATCTAGCTGTAAGCTAGTAATACAGAGCGTGAAGCATACTATTGGTATACTACATAGATCCACTATGTCCATGTAAGTAATTTAGATTTTGTTTTCTATAAAGGATATTTTTTCTTTTACTCTTATGTTTTACGTCCATAAAGTAAGTGATTGCGGAAGTCACTTAATGATGCGATAGTTACGAAATAAAAAAACTGCATAAACGAACTGTAAAAAAGGCGTCAGTAGTTAAGAGTACAGAGTTAAATGTTTTGCATTATCTATTTTTCATCTTTGAACATGACAGCATGCATTAACCGTCAGAAAAAAATGAGGTAAAATAGCAAAGGAATCTTGCTCTTTTTGCAGTCAGAAATTTATAAGAAAGTACATTGAAAATGGAAATGAAAAGTAAATAAATAAAAGTGTCTTTAAATTGCAAACATTTTGATTGGTACCTTTCTTAACATCAAAAAGTGGTCCTGATATTTTATGAGCTAACATGCAGCTATCTTGTTTTTTTTTTCAACATTATCAGGGACATTTACCATATTTCTTTTTTAATTAATGCAAGTAGATTTTAAATATCAATTAAAGTCTTTAGATGAATCAAGGTACAGTTCTGCTATTGTGGAAATTGTCAAAACAATCCTATCCTTTCCCACATTGTATATCATGCATCCTGCATTCTATCCTGCAAAACAGTTCTATCCTATCTTTTCATATCCCATACCATCCAAATTTAGGAATAAGAAATAAATAACACGAAATTTAAGAAAATGAATATTTATATTTTATCTTGCATGTAAAAGTCAAAACATCGTATTAATACCTAGACCTGTAAATCTTTAGAACGAAGGGACTTACATGTATTTACCAGTGCATCGGTGATATTAAAGGGGCATGGTCACGATTTGGGTCAAATTCAATTTTTCTGTTTGTATTATTTGGAATGGTTTAGGAATGCATTTACTAAGACGAAATGAAATTTGAGTCTTAGCAGTAAGATTATTTGGAAGATACCGGGATTACATATCTACTTATATGTCAGTTACTCATAGACTGAATATATTAATTTTTTTAATATTGAAGTCTTTAAATAATGCAATTAGACTTTATTTACGCTTCATTGTGCATTAAAAATTTTACATTAACTCTATACTTGCGCTGTTTCCTAATTGAAAAAAAAAATTGTAGCGCCCATCAAATTTCTTTACCGCATTATAAACATAAAACATATTTATTATTTCTTAAAGTTTGACATTGTTTTAAAAATAAAATTGATGTTTAAAATGTATTTTTAATTCATTTTTGTTTCGCGAAACTACTACTCTGAAATTTATACTCGAATCTGATTGGCTACAGGTTGCAATATAGTACAGGATAGAGCTGGACTTTATATTTCTATCCTGCATCCTGTATCCTATCCTATCCTTGTCAACTTTCAGGATAGCAGCGCCGTAACAAACTTAAAATGTATAAGATAAGCGCAATAAATCTTATTTAAAATAAGTTGCAAAACCCAAGCTTTATACCTATAATGCATGATACTCTGAAGAGTTTCTATCGCTCACCTTAATATCATCGTACTTAGTCACTTTTGGTCATAGTTTATAATTGTGTGGAGGTATTTTCAAACGCTTAAATTTCTTTAAGGTGACACTTATTTAAGTTTCTCTGGGAAGGGGGGATCTGGGGGCATATTGTTAATTTTATTATGTAAATTTAAAGAAAGTTTATTTTTGCAGAGGTTTGGGTTGGGTTGTGCACTTAATTGTTACATATTTTAAAAAAAAACCAGCTGCATAGCATCTGATCAAAGGTAATCAATTGCTTTAATATTCTATATATAACTGCTATATTTACTTTGATATGATCATGATTTTTTTTATTTGCAGGTTCATCATGTACACAGTACCAAAGTTAACAAATGATGGATATCCTATTAAAACAAGCAGAACCGAGTTTTTCTACATGGATACTGCTTCGCCATCGTTTTCCTACATGCAAAAAGATATCAGAAAAATCATCGAAAACCCTTTATATGAGACGCTTAAGGCACTATACGTATACGATCTGGTTATTTAAACAATAAAATGCCCTTTTTTGGTGATTATTGCAACCTTCATAACCTACAAGGATCAACTTAACAATCTAATATTGATCACTTGTATCGGTCATTTTCATTTCTTTAACTGCATCAGTAGAAAATTTTATTTTGATTTTTTGACTGTGACCAATTAATTATGAAATATTGATGATAAGTACCTGACGTGTATTTGTGTTATATTCAGTCTCCAGATATCGTAACTTATGCAATGTATAATGACCAACCACCACCCACAGTTAAAGATGCAGATGGTAGACACGCCCACTCCAAAGGTTCGGAATTTGAATCACTTGTGTTATTTTTCCTTTTAATATGCTAGACTTTGACCCGTGGGTTCACGGGATGACACTGAATGTTATTTTGGAAATTTATGAAATATCTACATCGACACAACGTATTGTTGACATTTACAGAACCAAGCTTTAAACCTACAGCAATGTATTTAACTTCATTACACTCTGGTGAGTTAGAATAATCTAACTATGGCTCGGAACAGGCCTTCACCCCAGTTAAAATGCCTCCCATACACCCGTAATCTAGCAAAAATTGCAGAACCGCTCCAAAACGATTTTGGAAAAAATTAATGAAGTTGCATTGAAAAAAAACCGGTCAGATTATTTATAACAAACCATTTCGAAATACCTTTCATTTAAAACATTAATTCCAATTATTGAAGAACGCCTTTTTTCGCTTCAAAATGACATTTGGAACTCTTGGGATTTTGAATAGTAAATTATGAACATTTCCAATAAAAATTCAAACGTATTTGTATTATCGTTTCTGAGTTTATCCATGCAAATGGGATTTTTTGGAAACCGAGCTAAAAAACCTCGCGTGATTTAGCATGAATGTAATGCACATGCGCAGGATTGTAAAATGCAAAAAATCCAGATAATTTCCGGAATTTTTTGAACAATTTTCGTTGATCATTTATTAGCAAAGCTTGATTGAGAACAAAAAAACCCTTCACAAATTAGTAATCATCATGTACCAATGATGTTTAAAATATATAAAACAAAAGACAGTACTCCTCCGATTTATCGGTATTAAGGACTACGTTTACTCAGGGTTTGAGATTTTAAAATTTTTTTTACAAAGTTCAATATCTGAAGTCCAAAGTTGTATTAAAAACACATAAAAACTAAAATTAACAAAAATCGATATTGATACCCATGACTTGTTTATTTGAGGAAGATATGCCCCGACAAAGGTATATTAAAATTGAAACAGAGGAAATTCAGACTAATTTTTTCATTTTCTTATTTTCTCTTAAAATCTTTTTTGTTGTAGTGTAATTGCAAACGTTAAGTTTGAATGTGTTTTTTCATATCATTTTACATATTTTATGGTTGTATATACTCGGCTATAAATTTATATCACTGGCTGACACGCGATTGAATAAATCTTTAAAATAGATAAAATCGATTCAAGATAATATATCTCGAAATTTTTATCATTGACCTTATATAATAATAAAAACAACATAATACGGACAATAAAAAACAGTTTTAGGCAATTAATGGTTTGGAGCTCTTATTAGTCAATTTTTTGTACAACTCGATCAAAAATGAATACAATTTTAGAAATTGATAGAGGAAACTCGGACTAAATTAAACTTAAGATATCAGATTAAAACGATTCATTCAAATATAAAATCAGTTAAGCTATTCGTATTTTATCATTTCCCAATCTACAAATTGTTTTATTGTTTTTAATAATTAAATAAAGAAAACCTTGAAAATGGTGGACAATTTTGACAATTTTTGACAATTTTTTCAAAAAACATTTAGAGGTCACTAGCAGAAAAAGTAGGTCATTGACCTAGTTATTTGAAAGTGAAAAATAGCACCATAAAAGTGGGGCTACAATGAACAATAAGTAGCTTTTCGTACCTATTAGTTGATTTTTTTTCGCCCTTGAGTAAACGTAATCCTTAAAGGCCAAAAAATCGAGTTTATTGTTTTAATATAGTAGTTAAATATAGTTAGTTCAGTTGCTGGCTTTTTACACTTTATTATGAATTGCAAACTGATGCGTTAATAAAGTAAAATGTATCAAATGTAAAAAAAACAAAAAAAACCCCAAAAAACAATGATAGACGTTATGCATTTAATAACTTGATATTAATTAAGGTCAGACGACAACTTCCTCGAGAATCTTTTCTTTATCTCCTCGTAATAAAGAGTTCCAATAAAAAATATTAATTTTTAATTATTCTAAAAATGATTAAAATTTACTTGGATATGGTTATAGTTAATATGGCCGAGTGGTTAGAACCGTGGCCGCTCACTGCTGGAAGCGTATATGTTCTAGAACTGTTCGTGAGTTCAAAGCCGCCCCGGCCGAGGTAGAGTTCCATTATAGTGATTTTTTTCTGTTCTGTAAACGTATTTATTTTTATATCAGCGATTCAAGTGTATTTTCAAGAAGATTATATAGGAAATTGGATACTCTAGTATTTTGCAGAAATGCCTGGTATGGTTCCCTAATTTTTTTTTACAAGAAATCTTGTCAAAATAGTAGTAAACCATTAACAAATCCCTAGAAAAAGTTATATAAAATTGCGGAACGTGTCGTCTGACCTTAATGCTCAAAGATACATGTATATATCTAGTTTCAGATGTGTAGTGGATACTTTGACAATTTTAAATAAAGCACACGGTAAGAAAAAAACGTTTTTGAAAATATATGAATTCCAATAAAATAAGGACAAAATAAATTTCCGGAAAACATGCACTAATAAAATATGACATATTATTCTTCTGATCCTAACTTTACTTTTTTCAGAGGTTCGTGTTCACTCTGCCACTGTTTTGTATTTTTACTTCGGATTTCTGATTTTGAACACTGTTCGTTATTACTACCAGTCACTACTAAAAAAATTTAAAAAATTCAAATCTATCGAATTTTTTTTTCGTAATTTTGTTAACAGTGTACAAGTTTTATGATATTTCAGGTGTTTTGGCGTTTGACAAGACTAAGAGATTTTGGATTGTCTCAAGTGTATCGAGGTTTCCATCTCCCGTTACAAAAGGTTTTACGTTTTCGGATTCGCAAACAAAATTTTGGCAAAGTGTACTCTGTGTCACTGTTGCAAAAACAGTTGAGAATAGTTTAAGTACGTTGACAATATTTAAAATATCTTTCATTTGATGGTGAGTTTTTTTCTGATTACGTCTACTCTAAATATTTACATGCATTTATATTATATTTTTTATTGCAGAAACCGTATTAGAAAAAAATAATCCTTATATTTACGACATGAAAAACTTTTAATATACACATCAGTAACCCAACAAAATCCGTATATATTCCAATAAATTTTTTTTGAAATACTTGCTAAGTCAGCTTCGTTTGGTCAAGGTAAGATCTTTAATATAAACCAACAGTAGTTTATCCAATATTGATTCACATCACATGAATTTGATTTAGTACTTATTCCTTTCAAATATTAATGACAAATTGATTTCTCCGAAGTTGGCAGACCCTTCATTGGTTCGAACATGGAGACCTAATCTTTTAAACACTGTGTTGGTAATAAGCGTGTATATATATCTAACGCTAAGGTTTGTCCTGTACTTAACGTTTCTAGTGTATCTCTTACCGAATCCGAAACTTCACTACTTTCCAAAGGCCTCAACTTTTGCCCTACACCCCGGGAAGTAAACGAAAGAGCTGTAAGAGAGGACACTAGGGCTTTTTTCCGTAGACTTAGACTGAAAGAACATTTCTCTAGAAAAGACTCCAGTTCTGATGTAGGTGACAAGTCCCAAACTTCTTTACAAGACCTTGAAAACCATAAACTATATAGACCTAAGAGCAACTGGGAACCAGCCCCTGGTAAATGCTATTCTCAAATACTATTACCAAAACATTAGATACTATGTTTGAAAATAATGAAATTGGTTACAATATTTATTCTATCCTTCTTCCTATCAACTGTAAGCCCGGCCAATTTTATGTTCTTCCAAAAATTCACAAACCTGGAATGCCAGGACGTCCCATAGTAAGTGCCATTGGACATCCAACTGAAAAAATTTCAGAATTCATCGACCTTCATCTCCGTCCACATGTTGAAAATTTACCGTCATATCTTAAAGATACAACGGATTATCTTAACAAAACGCCATCTTCAAATCTTCCAGATAATACTATTCTCGTGACGATGGATGTCACATCCCTTTACACCAACATTCCGCATGACGAAGGTATTGCAGCCTGTAAAGAGGTATGGGACGCTAGAGTCCCCTGCGAGATGATCATGAAGAATTCATGATTTTCCCTTGAATGATTCATGAATTATATTCATGAAATGTTCATGAGGATCCCATGAACTTATTATTGGACATTTTAAAGTCATGAATTTTTGTTCATGAAGAAATGTTGATGAACATTCATGAATATAATTTTATATTCTGAAGCTTCATCATTTGATGAATGTCCAATAATAAGTTCATCGGATCTTCATGAACTGTTCATGAATAAGTTTAATGAATCTTCATGAACTGTTCATGAATATCATTATGAATTTTATTCATGAATAATTCATAAATAAAATTCATGAACTATTCATGAAAATTCTTACCTTCTACATTTTGTATATAAAAAGGTAAAATCTCCTAAAAAATCAAATATAAAATACTTTATTATAATAAATTGAAGAATAATGAGACAATATATTAAGTATCACATAATTCTTATGTACTGACTATCACTTTAAATAATCAGCAAGTTTAATAAAGTTGTTTTAAAAAACAGCAGGTAATGATATCAATACTAACTCATTAGCTTTAAAGGAATGTTACAATATTAGAATTGACATACCAATATGCAATGATTTGAAATATAAGCGACATTAGAATATGATTACATTGTACTAGTTGATAACTATCAATATGTTCTTTATGAAATCTTCCTTTGTTGCATCTTCCTTGCCTCTGCTCATGTTGATTTCACTTGTATTCCATATATTGCAATGTGCATTTATTGCATGGTAGGTAAAATGCTCCATCCTTTAAATGATTATTTTCTACAAACCCAGAGTGTCTTGGTGACAATACTTCTTGGTGGCAATTCTTCAGGCTTCACATATAGCCCCTTCGGTGGCAGAAGAGTTGCACCTCTGTACTGTACAAAAATAATATGACAAATAGCAGTATAATTATGACATGTCGTTTAAAACATTTGGAACATCAACTAATCATTCAATCATCTCATTTAATTCTTATTTCAAATATTTTTATCAAATGATAATGCTGAAATTGCACTAGAGCTTAAGAATGAGAGTGCCTACCCTAGAAAAAGTGATATCGCAGAAAAATAAAACAACTCAAGATGAAACAAGATGAAAAATTCAGGAGAAAACATAAATAGGCATTATGCCTGCTGTTCAATCCATTTCAATGTATCTATATACTCGAATAAAATACTTCTTTAATTTATTACGATGAAACTATAACTGTTTTCAAATTTGTAAATGATACTGGCCATTCTATTAGAAATTTTCAATTACTTGCAATAGCATTTATTTATTACTTACTGAAATTTATGTTCAATGATCACTATCTTTAGGGCTGTCCAATATTCTGGTTTCACTGCATAATTCTAGAGTAAAAAAAAAATTTGTATTAACTCAAATGACATCAGCATATAACTTTACCTTGTAATTGCACCGATATAGGTATATCAAATGTGTAATTTATTATCAATTATGTAGTTAAAACTTATAAGTTAGTCAAAAAAGAATGTCACTACAAATTAAAAACCGCCATTTTGAAATGTTTGAAAATTGAACAAAACTTAATCTTACGTTTTGAATCCCTCATAAAAGATATTTCAATATACATGTATACATACTATATTACCTTTAATACCATTACTTTGAACTACATCTGCTGCATTATCTTCTTGCATGTTCCATGCTTAATTAATCCGTCGCTCATGTTGAAGATCCGTCTGCTTTCATTCAAAACGCGTAATCACTGGGCGGAAGTGACGTAATAGAATCAAAACAACTCGCTGACTGTGTATTCTGAGACTCTTTCATTTAGTTAAATATTTTTTTTTTTTAACACATGTTAATAATAATCAAAAATATCTTTAAATGAAACTCATTATAAAATGCTTAAGTTTTCATTATTATATTTTCAGAGATTGAAGTAACGTATGATTTAATATCGTTCGGTTTACACAAGTTGTGTCTGTTAAACTTCAACCCCCTTCGTTTTTTAACCCTCAAGGTTTTGGAACTTAAAAAATAATTTACACTCAATTATATATTCTTTCATACTTTATTTCTATAATTTGCATTAATGTTTAAAAGTAATATTTTCATTATTGCTTATCATTAAGTTTATTGACAAACGAAGTTCAGTGTGTTTTTGTAACGGAGGCGAATCGACATGGCACCTCATAAACAATGGCGGACTCCTCGAAACTCGGAATATAGTAACGGTAGTTGTCTGAGTTTAAACAGCTAATCATAAATGAATTGTTGGAAGTTCTCAACGGAATATTTACATAACGGATTTGTAACTTCTTAGAATGAATCGCTTTCAAATGTGTGCAACAGTAATGCCTTTTACAAAGAAACCGCAAAGGTTCTAAACTCGACGGGGTCCAAATTTCAACCGAATAAGCTCGGAACATTTTCTCTGTCGTTCTCTCAGGAACAGACGCACTTCGTCTTGTGTGTATTTATGCTTCTATGATAGACTGACAACCTACCACGTCTTTAATAAACTTGATATACAATGTACTTCAAACAAGTTGGAATTCAACGTATACTAATCTTTTTTCCAAAGAAATATGCAAAGTTTTAAATTATTTCACTTTTTCAGTTTAGTTTACAAGATTTTTAACAACATAAAACAGCCATAATGTATCATCTGCAAAGACTGATTATTCACTAATAAATTATATCATTTTTAAAAAAAAATATAAATTGAACAATGAAGAAATTAAGCGTCAAATTTAGGATCTAGTAATGACCATTTGATCATGATGTCTGAGACCTTCGCTGTTGTCAATGAATTTACATGTTTCTTAGAATTGAATAAATAAAGTAACTATAATATATCACATCTTTCTTTTTCAAAATTAAAGATGCCACACTTATATAGGTGTTTGCATGAATATTCATGAATGTTCATGAAGACTATGTTTTAATATTAATATTTTAAGATGTATAATTTTTTTAAAAAAATATAGTGTTCTGAGTACTAGAGTAAACTATGTTATTTAATAAAGTATTTGAAATTTATTATATATTTCGTAAATTAGAACTTCATGAAAATTCATGAATGTTCAATACCTAGAACTATTGAATACCGGGTATTTCCTGTATTCTTGCATATTCATAATTTGTTCATGAATTACATTTTAAGAATATATTCATGAATAAAATTCATGAACCACCTTTATGAACCAGTCATGAATACATTATGAAACTTCATGAACGGTTCATTAAAGTTCTTAAAATTATGAATTTCATCTCGCAGGGGGAGGTTCAGATCCCTTCAACTGAATCTCTCACCAAGCTCCTAGAGCATGTTCTAAAATTCAATAATTTTATGTTCAATGGAGAACACTACCTTCAAGTCAGTGGCACTGCTATGGGCACCAAAATGGCACCATCTTATGCCAATATATTCATGGGTAATCTAGAGTGCAACCTACTAACACAGTCACCCTTCAAACCTCTTAGTTGGTTGCGCTTCATAGACGACATCGAAATGAAGTGGGTTGACAACAGAAACAACCTCGATGATTTTATTACCTTTGTCAATTCTTTTCATCATTCTATCAAATTTACGACTGAAATTTCCTCATTCAACAACACGTTTCTTGACACTACTTCAACTTTAGTCAATGGTAAACTCGATTTCAATCTTCATACTAAACCTACAGATTCCCACCTCTATTTAATGACGTCTAGCTGCAACCCACCTCATACGTTTAGAGGCATACCAAAAGGCCTAGCCACCAGAGTCAGACGTATTTGTTCAACTCAAGAACTATACTCTGAGCAAAGTCAACTCCTAAAATCCCACTTATGTGCCAGGGGCTACAGCTCGCACTCTGTACAAAATGCAATTGATGATTTAGCTAAAGAGGATCGTTTATCCCTTCTGAAATATAAACCCAAAAACGAAGACAACAAGGTCCCATTTGTCACTACTTACCACCCTGTCCTTAGGGGCCTAAATGCAGTCCTAAAGAAGAACCTGCCAATCCTTTACAGCAATGATAAAATGGTTGAGGTTTTCAAAAAACCCCCGATGGCAGATTTCAAGCCCCATAGAAACCTTAAGGACATGGTGGTAAGAACCAAACTAAAGAACCCTCTGCCTAATGGTAGCTTTAGAACTTGTTCTGACACCAGATGTCTGTTGTGCAAACACAGCTCTGATGCAGACGACTTCTCTAGCCCCATAACTGGCCGTACTTACAAAATTTTCGCAAATACTTCTTGTCGTACGGACAATTGTGTATATCTCGTCAATTGTAAATTTTGTCAGAAACAGTACGTAGGGGAAACAGGAGACCTCCGCAGGCGCATCAATAATCATCGTTCCACCATCAAAACTAAGAAAATTAAAGAACCCGTCGGGGAACATTTTAATTTGGATGGTCACAAATGGGAGGACATGATGGTTTTGGTCATTGATCACAACCCTAACTGGACAGATGCGGAGAGAAAAAATAAAGAAAAATTTTGGATGCATAGACTGAAGTCATTCCGCCCCGACGGCATTAACAAATTAAGTGACTTCACCAAAATGAACATCAACTAAGTACTGATTTGTTTTCGTAGCAATATCACCATCTTCATCTTTTTCGGTCCATGTACAAACTATTTATCATGTTATTTATTCAAATTATTAGCTATTTCCTTAATCGGTTTTGTTCTTTTTCTTTATTTCACTTCCAATAGTTTTTACATTCATGATTATTTATGTGGTCTTTTACAGGGCCAATCTTCCCTACAAACTTTCACTACGAATTATCTTACTAGTACAACTTAATTAACAGCAACCCCCAATTAGCAAGTTAATTCGTTCGCGTTATCTTTCAGCACTTCTTCACAGACCGTCCGCTGCGTCGGACGGGATTTTTCTTTCTCGGGCTCGAATTCTTAAATATAAAGATGTAGCTGCCACGTTTTGATCCGGTGTTTAAACATTATCTAGTTTTTAGCTCACCTGAGCTGAAAGCTCAAGTGAGCTATTCTGATCACTTTTTGTCCGTCGTCCGTCCGTCTGTCCGTCCGTCTGTCCGTCTGTAAACTTTTTACATTTTGAACTTCTTCTCTAAAACCGCTTATCCAATTTCAACCAAATTTGGCACAAAGCATCCTTATGGGAGGGCGAATATGAATTGCAGAAATAAAAGTCCGATCTGTATTCCAAGCGGAGAAAACCTTGAAACTGTAGAAAAAGGGGGGTGCATTTTTAAAAATCTTCTGATGAAGAACTACTGATTCCAATTCAACGTAGTTAAGCATAAATTATCCTTATGGGAAGGAAAATATAAATTGCAAAAATTAAGGTCTAATTCTGTTTCAAATCTGAGTTATTACGAAAATAATAATAAAGGAAAGGCGTGTTTCAATCAGTTTAATAGCTTCGGATTCGGCATCCGGTAAAATGGGTAGACAAGACTTGGCCTAGGCAAAACAAAAGATTGGCAGTTATTAATCTGCCAATCTTATTAAAATTTCAGGATATTTGATGGACCAGTATATTTGTATTTGCTGTAAAATTGCTTCAAAATAATGCGTATTTGGAATTGACGATTGCCGATCTGCCCCGGCTTTTATTTTGCCACGGCCCGGGTTTGCGTACCCATTTTACCAACACTCGTATCCCATACTTCTAAAACGAGGTTCTTTGTTTAAAGCAGCCATGACATTATACGAAAAAGGGTCGATCTGACTATGATGAATTTGCTTGTTGTGCAACAGTTCGCGTATGAAGGGAATTTTTTGAAACATGAAAAATATATTGGTGCCTATTTTGTGAAGTAAATTGAGGCTAAATATTTCAATGCGTTGACAGTTTTCACACATGACGTTGATGTTAGCTTGTTCTGATTTTCGTTTCGTTTTCATTATTTATGCTTTGTAACCTGGAAACTGTCGTCTGTATTTCGTGATTTTTACGTATCAAATCAAACAGAGACTTCGGTTAATCAAACAGCTACGTTAACTGTTTACCTGCGCAAATTAAGCAAAATCTGATGTAGGAGTACTGAAATACAATTCATTCTATCGGTAATTCGGCGTTATCCTTTGCGTAATGGTAGATTAATGCAATAGGTTTTTGTTGAGATGCTCGGCATTTTCTCTAGTTTATGCAGTTTAAAAAGAGTTTGATATCGCTTACGGAAATATGTAGGTATCTACATGTATATATATATATGATTCATTTCGAAAAAATGAATTGTGTTCTTTATTTGTTATACATGTAGTGCATGTTTCTTGTGTTTAATTGTTTACAATTTCTATTTACTAACCATATTTGAGTGTTAAGCTTCGAATTATAAGCAAGATACAGAGATTTGCTCACAATTCTATGATTGTACACAGATCTTAAAAGCTAAAGATTAAATCAAAGTACTGATAGTATTGAAAAGCGCTTACCCAGCTTCTGTATGTATATAACAAATATATGTATATAGCATTTCAGCTTCTGTATACCCACTATATTTCCTCATCACTGCATGACAGTCCCTGCAATGATGTATGTAAGCCCCGTACATTAATTTCACAATAGCCCGTAAATTAGATTCACAATAGCCCGTGCAGTTATGTGCATAAACCCCTGAAACTGGTTCCCTAACCAGTTTAAATGATGTATACTTTTGCTTATAGGGGGCGGTTATTCGATGCACCGGAAGTTGAAGTCTAACGACAATAAAGCGCTGAGCTATGCTTAGCGCTTTAAAAAGTAAAAAAAAAATTGTCAATATTTATTACGAAAATTTTCAAAATCTGTTCTTCCAGAAACCAACTTATTGAATTGTAAACTTAACCTTTTTAGCTCACCTGAGGATGGGGCCACAATGGGGGGTCGAAGTTTAACAAATGAATATATAGAGTAAATCTTTAGAAATCCTCTTCTCAAAAACTAATCGGCCAGGAAAGCTGAAACTTGTGTGGAAGCATCCTCAGGTAGTGTAGATTCAAAGATGTGAAAATCATGACCCCTGGGGGTAGGGTGGGGCCACAATGGAGGGTCGAAGTTTAACATATGAATATAAAAAGTAAATCTTTAAAAATCTTCTTCTCAGAAACTAATTGGCCAGAAAAGCTGACACTTGTGTGGATGCATCATTATGTAGTGAAGATTCAAATTTGTGAAAATCATGACCCTCGGGGTAAGGGTGGGGCCACAATGGGAGATCGACGTTTTACATAGGAATATACACAGTTAATCTTTAAAAATCTTCTTCTCAGAAACTAATCAGCCAGGAAAGCTGACACTTGTGTGGATGCATCCTCAGGTAGTGTAAATTCAAGTTTGTGAAAATCATGACCCCCGGGGGTAGGGTTGGGCCACAATGGGAGGTCGATGTTTTACATAGGAATAAACAGAGTCATCTTTAAAAATCTTCTTCTCAGAAACTAATCAGCCAGGAAAGCTGGAACTTGTGTGAAAGCATCCTCAGGTAGTGTAGATTCAAAGTTGTGAAAATAATGACCCCCAGGGGTAGGGTGGGGCCACAATGGGGGGGTCAAAGTTTAAGAAAGGAATATATAGGGTAAATCTTTAAAAATCTTCTCAGAAACTAATCAGCCAAATGATTCTTTATAATTGTTAAGACTTTGGCCCAAGGACAATTCTTTGGCCTCACCAGAAGGTTTAGAGTTTGATGTACGTTTTTATCCCATATATAAACTATTGTTAGGGATCTTTTTTAGAACTGCAATACTCAACATATGATATGACTATAAAATCATCCTGTTAGAAAAGGGACTAATGATTATAAACATAAGAATATCCAGGGGAAAATGGATTTTATTTATACAGGATTTACATGAATTATTGTACATTGTCCAGATAGTTTGTATTATGACTCCATTGAGCTGATTTTATCATACCTATTGTTCCTCAGGTGAGCGATGTGGCCCATGGGCCTCTTGTTATATATTATTTAGTTTAGTTTAGTGCTAGTTTTGTAGATGTTTTTCTTCTTTCTTATGTAGTTTTTATTAGCTCACCTGAGCTGAAAGCTCAAGTGACCTTTTCTGATCACCCGTTGTCCGTCGTCCGTCTGTCCGTCTGTAAACTTTTTACATTTTGATCTTCTTCTCTAAAACCACTTGGCCAAATTCAACCAAATGTGGCACAAATCATCCTTATAAGAAGGTGAATATAAATTGCAAAAATAAAAGGCCATATTGTTTTCAAAGCGGAGAAAACCTCGAAACTGTATAAAAGGGGGGTGCATTTTAAAAAAAATCTTCTTCTCAAGAACTACTGAGATACGCTTAACGTAATTTAGCATAAATCATCCTTAGGGAAAGGAAAATATAAATTGCAAAAATTATAGGCGAATTCTGTTCCAAATTTGAGATAATTGCGAAAATACTAATAAAGAATATATATCGTAGACTGGCATTTCATTGCGATAGACTGGTCATATGACAGGCATAGCCAGTCTACCGCATCTCGAAAACGAGGTTCTTTGTTTGAAGCTGGCAGTTTGTTGTGCAACAGTTCACGTGCGAATATAATCTATGAAACATGGAAATAACATTGGTGCCGATTATTGTGAAGTAAATTGAGATTAAATATTTCAACGCGTTGTCATTTTCACTTGTGAGGGTGGTTTTAGCTTGTTTAGGATTTTTTCGTTTCATTTTGCTTTTTAACTTGGGAAACAATCACCTTGTATTTGGAACGTAGACTTCGGTAAATAGGCAGTTGATTGTTTACCTGCGAAAATGATAAAATCTGATGCATTAACAACGTACTTAAGTGCATTTGCCTCTGTTTTTATTGATTATTAATTTCTAATTGTGTCAACAAGGATATCAAACAAGGGAGCGACTTAGGTTGAAATAATCCATTTTTGATCGGTAACTTCGCCGGAATTTCTTCCGAAAGAGAATTTAAAGTAGCCATGTATTCCGAGTTCATAATCGTGTAAATTAAATCCAAAGACAATAGAAAGATGTTTATGAATTTGAAAAGACGTTTTCACAGTCTCAGTTAAACCCTGTTGTGATTAATCATCCGCGGCTGTCTTATCTTTAGAGGTTATATAAATACGGGTGATGCAAACACATATACCGTGCATTGAAAATTACAATCGATAATCATTACATTTCTTGTTGATACTACAATTTGAAGGTAACTTGTAATTATTTAATAACTCTGCCAAATTAATGCAAAACCGTTTGTTTACAGTTATCTTCAAAACTAAAAACTGTTGTAATTGGGTCATAGGGTAGGACTAATTTCTCCAAAATACACAGTGCATAAACTGATTTTGTGTCACCTGGCTACATGTAACTCAATTACAAAACATTTTATCTATATAATGTATGAATGCATTAAAAAAATGAAATTAAACAAATTGGATAAGTTTTTAAAGTTGCCTATCATTCTACGACTGACGCTGAAATGTTTGTTGATCAGTGAAATTGTCTTGCTAAACATGATATACTTGTGTACAGAAAAATCAAAAGGATGATGTGCTATAACTACTGCCTGGGGTCCTTTCTCATTTGATAAATTATTTGAAATCTGCAACAATTTTGGTATTTTTCAAACGAGTAAATAAAATCTTCTTTAAAACAGTTCTGACACATTATAATTATGAGGATATCCTTGCATTATCATTATTTTAAAGAAAATATTGCAGCAGAAAATCTTCTTGGTTTGTAGCCGTTTGTTGTTTTTAAGGGAATATGAAATAATTAATGGGCCTTAGTACAGAACTGATACCTGTATGCCTGACAATGCATTAAATTATATAGCTTTTTAACACATCGTGTGACAACATTTTCCAGTCAAATGTTTTAATCGATCAAGTGAGTAAGGATATAAAACGTCACACAAGTTTACATCAGGTAAACTATTCTTTAAGGGAAGACCAATTAAGTTTTTTACTGTAGCCTTAGCAACTTTTGCCACAGAGTTCTGACACTGCGTACTGCCTTCCAGACTAGCTGGCGATTTTCTGTCCGTCAATCTTTGTTAACTTTCACATATGAGATATCAGCTGTGAAAATGAAATGTATCTCATCTGCATGGTATATTCATAGAGCTTGGCATCTTAAATAAACACACTAAAAATATTCACTTAGATGTGGAAAATGAAAATTACACTAATTTAAGTTCGATATTTTTTTTCCTAAGTACCAATATACCAAACAAGAAATATTGCAGGTAAATGGTAACTACCTTTTCCAGTATTTTCATCATATAAAATAAATATGCATTGCATGGCCTCTAAGACAACATATTAATGAAATAAAATGTTGGCATCCTTTATTGTGTAGATTCAAAATGTTCAAATTATGATTACACACAATAAGGTAGGCCCACAATGGGTGCTGATTTTTTTACTGATATACGTCTTAGGAAATGTATGATTTTTTTTTTTATCTTAAATGAGCTAATACTGTTCACATAAGTGCAAAAACTGTAGGAAATAATATACCGGTGTGATATATAATTAATATATCACAATATATTTTCACCCCTACCCCTTTATAAAATATTGAGTTTTAGGTCAGAAAATTATCATGGTACTTAACTTTGCTAAATATTAAATTTTACTGTTCTTAATTATTTAAGGACACATGAGACGTTCCTCAATTTTATATAATTTTCCTTGATAAATTATTCCTTATTTGTTAACATTTAAACTTGTTAATTCCCTGAAATTCAAGGTTTATTACTAGGCTATTTTTAGAGCTATTATAATATTTAGAATTTTCCTTAAAATAGCATGCAAAATGCATTTGAATGCTTATAAATGTAGTCATAGTATATATTTTCAATTGAACACTTTATATCTAAATAAAAAAAAAGTATCATATAACAGGAAAATATAATTATGGAATTACTTGGTGGAAATCTTCACATTGTGGAGATAGGAAAAAATAGAAAATAATGGAAGATAGGTCGCGTCTGACCGTAAAGTGTGTGAAGTCAATGTAGTTCGCCATTGTTGCTCAGGTGAGCGATGTGGCCCATGGGCCTCTTGTTTTGTTGTCCTGAAGAGTGACGGGTTGTCCCGAAAATTTGACAATATTTTACTTTATTGTCCGTGTCGTTGGTTATCTTTAATGCTTTTTTATATCTCATCTTATAACCGTGTATCTTTTGATCCGACACTTTAGATAACGAGTGTTGTTGGTTTGCTAGTGCTTCTTTAAGAGGGCTTGAATGTTTCGGCCATTCATATAATTCGTTGACCTCCTTGAGAAGAACATTTGTGTATGAAGATATTTTAAAAAATCAAATCGCTTATCGTAACTATTTCTTACCGATGAGTTTCAAACAAAAATGTCATTGATGTGACAGTTTTGAATAAATCAAAGATGGCTGCAACGTGTACTTAAGGGAATATTTGGTAAAGGGAATATTTTTAAGGTCTTCCGTTTTCCAACGGAAGACCTTATTGTTTTCGTTCGGTTTCTTTTTCCCTATTATTATTAAGGTCTTCCGTTTTCCAACGGAAGACCTTATTGTTTTCGTTCGGTTTCTTTTTCCCTATTATTATTTTTTTTTTCTTACAAAATTTGTGCAGGCGATTTCTCGGAAATGGCTGAACCGATTTTCGTGAAACTTTCAGATCTAATTGATATTAGTCCGAACTTAATATACATTTTTTTATTTTGATGACGTCATTTCCGTTCTTGAGAAAATTACGTTTTAGTGATTTTCAGAGGGTCGGCTTGTCCAGGGATCTCCTCCTAAACGGTAAAAGATATTGAGTTCAAACTTTCAGGGATTGTAGACAAGAGATTGTAGATGTGCAATTTGGCATTCAAATTTGTCATGCTCAAAAGGCGTTAAAGCTCGCCTGGTCCCGAAAATTGAGACTCAAAAACCGTAATTTTTCATGGTTTTCTTGGTTTATCTCTTTTCTGAAAAATATTTTGTTAACACATGTAATGCAAAAAAAGTTTATATTTACAAGACCTTTCATTTGATATCGAGAAAAAGGGGCTGGCCCCTAAAATTATGGGTCCAAAAGGCTCTAAAGTCTTTCATCTGTAGCCCTTTACTGAGGGATATTTTGTGAACAGTTATAGAAGCAAATATGTTTATTTTACAGTTATGTATCCAAGCAATGTAATGTTTTTATTATGTGTTACGTGATTAGGGGTTTTTAGGGGCCAAAAGTCCAGAATTTTGATTACATATATCTCAGAAGGGAAAAATATTTTTAAAATTGCAGTATAGAAGAAAAGATGCTCAGAATGATGTATTAAATCATATGCATTTTTCAAAATTTTGTTAAACGGCCCCTATAAGGAGTTTAGGGATCGGCCCCTAAAATGTTCTTTCCCATATATCTCAAAAACGGTAACGAATTTCTAAACAGTTGTTGAACAATATGTGTTCAGATTTAAATGACCTTTTATTTCATATCAAGAAAAAGGGGCTGGCCCCTAAAATTAGGGGTCCAAAGGGCTCTAAAGAATTTATTTGTAGCCCTTTACTGATGGCTATTTTGTGAAGGTTATAGAAACAAATATGTTTATCTCACAGTTATGTATCCAAGCAATGTAATGATTTTATCATGTGTTACGTAATTAGGGGTTTTTAGGGGCCAAAAGTCCAGAATTTTGATCACATATATCTCAGAAAGGAAAAATATTTTGAAATGCAGTATAGAAGAAAAGATGCTCAAAATGATGTATTAAATCATATACAATTTTCAAAATTTCGTTAAACGGTCCCTATAAGAAGCTAAGGGATCAGCCCCTAAAATGTTCTTTCCCATTTATCTTAAAAAAGGTAACGAATTTCTAAACAGTTGTTGAACAAAATGTGTTCAGATTTAAATGACCTTTTATTTGATATCAAAAAGGGGGCTGGCCCCTCAAATTAGGGAACTTAAGGGCTCTACAATCTTTCATCTGTAGCTCTTTACTGAGGGAAATTCAATGAAAGGCTATACAAGCAAATATGTTTATTTTACAGTTCTGTATCCAAGGAATGTAATGATTTATTCATATATTATGTAATAATGATATTTTAGGGTCAAGAGTCCATAAACTAAAACCAGCTATATCTCAAAAAGTAAAAAAATTATAAAGCAGTATATAGAAGGATGTATAGTATATACATATATATAGTATATAGAAAAGATGCTCAAAATGATGTACTTTACAAAATGCAACCTTCAAAATTTGGTTCAGCGGCTCCAATAAGGTGATACATGTAAAGGATTGGCCCCTAAAACATTTTTTTGTCAGATATCTGTTGAACGGTGACGAATTTCAAAACATTTGATGAACAAAGCTCTTATCCCTGAAACAAAATAGTATCTGGCCCTTAGAATGTAGATCCTGTTTTTCTATTCTAAATAATGTTTAGCTGTTAAATAGCAAAATCAAGATCGAACATATATATCTCAAATTCAAAAATCGGATGGAAGACCTCCTCGTTGCTCGCAACGAGATCGTGTCTAGTTATTTTTTTTTTCTTACACAATTTGTGCAGGCGATTTCTCGGAAATGGCTGAACCGATTTTCGTGAAACTTTCAGATCTATTAGATATTAGTCCGAACTTAATATACATTTCTTTATTTTGATGACGTCATTTCCGTTGTTAAGAAAATGACGTTTTAGCGATTTCCAGAGGGTTGGCTTGTCCAGGGATCTCCTCCTAAACGGTAAAAGATATCGAGTTCAAACTTTCAGGGATTGTAGACCAGAGATTAGAGATGTGCAATTTGGCATTCATATTTGTCATGCTCAAAAGGCGTTAAAGCTCGCCTGGTCCCGAAAATTGAGACTAAAAAAACGTCGTAATTTTTCATGGTTTTCTTAGTTTATCTCTTTTCTGAAAAATATTTTGTTAACACATGTAATGCAAAAAATGTTTATATTTACAAGACCTTTCATTTGATATCGGGAACAAGCGGCTGGCCCCTAAAATTAGGGGACCGAAGGGCTCTAAAGTCTTTCACCTGTAGCCCTTTACTGAGGGATATTTTGTGAACAGTTATAGAAGCAAATATGTTTATCTCACAGTAATGTATCCAAGCAATGTAAAAATTTTATCATGTGTTACGTGATTAGGGGTTTTTAGGGGCCAAAAGTCCAGAGTTTTGATTACATATATCTCAGAAAGGAAAACTATTTTGAAATGCAGTACAGAAGAAAAGATGCTCAGAATGATGTATTAAATCATATGCAGTTTTCAAAATTTCGTTAAACGGCCCCTAGAAGGAGTTAAGGGATCGGCCCCTAAAATGTTCTTTCCCATATATCTCAAGAACGGTAACGAATTTCTAAACAGTTGTCGAACAAAATGTGTTGAGATTTAAATGACCTTTTATTTGATATGAAGAAAAAGGGGCTGGCCCCTAAAATTAGGGGACCAAAGGGCTCTAAAGTCTTTTATTTGTAGCCCTTTACTGAGGGATATTTTGTGAACGGTTATAGAAGCAAATATGTTTATCTCACAGTTATGTATCCAAGCAATGTAATGATTTTATCATGTGTTACGTAATTAGGGGTTTTTAGGGGCCAAAAGTCCAGAATTTTGATCAGATATATCTCAGAAAGGAAAACTATTTTGAAATGCAGTATAGAAGAAACGATGCTCAGAATGATGTATTA
Organism: Magallana angulata; assembly: GCF_025612915.1. Taxonomy (NCBI): domain Eukaryota; kingdom Metazoa; phylum Mollusca; class Bivalvia; order Ostreida; family Ostreidae; genus Magallana; species Magallana angulata. The sequence continues at coordinate 41,158,041 of NC_069112.1, forward strand.
AATCATATGCAGTTTTCAAAATTTCGTTAAACGGCCCCTATAAGGAGTTAAGGGATCGGCCCCTAAAATGTTCTTTCCCATATATCTCAAGAACGGTAACGAATTTCTAAACAGTTGTTGAACAAAATGTGTTGAGATTTAAATGACCTTTTATTTGATATGAAGAAAAAGGGGCTGGCCCCTAAAATTAGGGGACCAAAGGGCTCTAAAGTCTTTTATTTGTAGCCCTTTACTGAGGGATATTTTGTGAACGGTTATAGAAGCAAATATGTTTATCTCACAGTTATGTATCCAAGCAATGTAATGATTTTATCATGTGTTACGTAATTAGGGGTTTTTAGGGACCAAAAGTCCAGAATTTTGATCACATTTATCTCAAAAAGGAAAAATATTTTGAAATGCAGTATAGAAGAAAAGATGCTCAAAATGATGTACTTTACAAAATGCAACCTTCAAAAGAACTTGATTCAGTTGATGTGATATTACGCCCTCAAATTTACTAAAAAATTAACTGCACTCTTGAAAAATAAATTGTACCGTAAATATATGTTTAATATATGTATTATTTAAATATAGAATAAAATTTTGCCGATATTGCCTCGAAGGTGATTTTTTTACGTGAAATTCTCCGGCGGAATTACAATTTCCGGAAAAAATTGGTAAAATCGGCAGTATAATTCAGCATTTTACTGTGTGCGCATTGATTTACCAAGACAAAATATTATGAAGTTTTAATATTGTATTGTCTATGATGTCCCATATTGAGCCATGTACATTAATTGTGTGAGCATTTTAACATGTGAATGTACATAATGTTAATGTATGAGACACTTCAAAAAATATATCTAAACTTAAATTTGCTTTAATCTTGGCCCCTGGTAAGTTAGGCAATTAAAGGAAAGTTTGACAATGATCAAAAATTACATAGAAAATGAAAAAAAACCTAATAAACTGTTTATTTGATTCATTATATAATTATTATAATAAATTATAAAGGGCAATATTGGGTATTGTAGATTCAAGTTTATTCAATACATGACCATGGCATAAGAAAGATATGACTGCCACAACAACTAGAGTACAATAGTTTCACCTAGGCATGGGAAAAGAACTCTTTAAGGTAGGATATTATTAATATAATTATTTTTTGTAAAAAAAAAAAAAAAATCTAAAGGGTAATTAGGCCATTTTTGAAGAAAAAAAAAATAAGAATATAAGAAGAAAAAGTATCAAAAATAAAGCAAGCCAATTAAATTGCATGACCAACTGAGTTGCTGTGGCCCATTGGTTACCGGTATATACAATCTTGCCAATATTTATCATTAATTATAATTAATGCATTATATAATTATTAGTACATCTGCTTACATATTTGTCAACAGACGTTGGTAAACTTGCTTATTATAGTGGTGCACAAATTAATTGATTTACTGCTTATTATATTTAATAGCATATGAGGAAAAGAGAATATCCTTGTGTTTGCTGTAAGAAACGAACAAACCAGAGAGATCGACGTACTGTGACAGCTGCACAACGACTAGTTCTCCAGAAGTGGACTGTAGGCGATGTTTCTGAGGATGAGGTGTTGTGTAGTTTGTGTCGAGTGAAGGTACATTCTCATCTTAAGCGGAGGAAAAGTGAACAACAAAACTTGGAGCATGAGTTAAGAGACACAGCTCCCTTCTCTCCTCCAGAGAGGAAGCAAATTAATGCTAGGAATGCTGCCATTCACAGTCCTCCATCAGTAACCCTGACAGTGCCCTCCACATCTTCCAGTCATTCCAGCTGCTTCATCTGCAGAAAACCTGGGCCAAAGTTAGTTGTGGTGTCATCAAATGAACGTCACTCTGTTTTTTTACAACAAGGAGTATTGATTCCGCCAGGTTCAAGATGCTGCACACGTCATCTTCCCAATGGAAGATTCACTGAAGAGGCACTAGAAAAAATTTCTTCATTTTCAGAAACATCTACACTTAACAGGACATCTATTGTTGATATGCTTATGTATCTAAGGGAGATTGCTCTGCTAAATGGAGGGAAAAGAATAGACTTTGATGATCCAAATGCATTGAGTGACCAAGAGTATGTCAACCTCACTGGAATAAATAAAGTCTCCTTTGATGATCTGCTATCAGCTGTAGATGGAAAGGTAAAGAACACATCCACTCGCAGTGTTAGAACCAGCCTTGGAATTTTTCTTCTTAAGATGAGATGTGGTCTGTCCAATGAAATGCTGTCAACACTATTAAATGTTTCAAAGTCAAGCATTCGTCGCGCAATCTCGGTAGTGAGGAGAACACTGATGGAGACATTTGTACCAAACAATGTTGGGTTTCAGCACATCTCCAGAGAGGATGTTATAAATAAGCATACCAGGCCATTAGCAGAGTCTCTTTTTGGTGGTACTGGCACCCAAGCCATTCTTGTTTTAGACGGCACATACATTTATATACAAAAAAGTATGAACTTTGCCTTTCAAAGGAAATCATATAGCATGCATAAGGGTCGTCCATTGGTGAAGCCAATGATTGTTGTAACGACTAGTGGCTATTACCTCTCTGTTCTTGGACCATATGTAGCGAAGAACAATGATGCTGCAATCTTGAGCCACATCATGAAGACTAACAAAGAAGATGTGTTGAAGTGGATCGAAGAGAAAGATGTGTTTGTTGTAGACAGAGGCTTTCGGGATTCCTTGACATTACTTGAAGACCTTGGATTAGTATCTGCCATGCCTGCATTTATGAAGAAAGGTGAAAAGCAAATGTCAACAGCAGATGCAAATACAAGCCGTTTAGTGACCAAGGTAAGGTATGCTATATACAGCATTATTCTAATTTAATAAGAAAGAATCAGGAGAGAGAGAGAGAGAGAAGAGAGACAGAGCAAGAGAGAAAGAGAGAGTTGCATTCACATAGAGTTGATCTCTTTTATTATTTATGTTACAGATACGCTGGGTGGTAGAATCTGCTAATGCGAGGATAAAGAGGTGGAAGTTTTTTGACCGTGTCCTTCCTTCGTCCCAAGTGCCATTCATTAGTGACTTCATCAAGATTGTGTGTGGAATATCAAACAAGTACTTTCCACCTTTGTCAACTGGTATGTATATATGCTTTGAAAATGATAGGCATGACTAATGGAACTTCTTTATATTTAACAAGTATAATTTTGTTAAGTGTACATGATGCTAGTGAATAAATGTGAGTGTATTACAGTATTTTGTTTATCCCTGATCATCCGATTTCACTTGGTTTTGGGTATAAACATATATCACCTATCAGTTTATTTTGTTTCATCTTTAATTGTGTGTATCAATTGTAGAGTATGCTATAATTCAGTGTCTGTTAGGACCCACGCTGTTAGATCCTTGGGTCTCTTAGTTTTTTGTTACATGTACATGTATATTACATTTCATGAATTATCTTTAGGTTGCACTGAGGAAGACTCTCTTGTAGCAGCTAAGATGCAGTACCTATCCAGACAAATCAATCAACTAAAAGAGGAAGTAGAAGAAAGGAAACTGGATACCCGCTCAGCGATCTGGAAACACCCTGACGAGCTTCAGGATTTTCCTTGTCTTGATGAAGATCAACTTCGAGAGTTGACCTGTGGCACATATCAAGTGAAGCTTGCTAGTAGTTACGCAGAGGAACACTTTGGGAATGGATGTGATATCATGGTTCATAAAGAAGACCCGTCCTTGATAAGAGTCAGGATTAGGAGCCGGCATATTTCCTCAAAGTCTTACCTTCTTTGGATACGATATGATGAGGGAAGCGTGATTGGATAGTATTGTATATGTCGTGCTGGGGCAAGAGTAGTGGGTATGTGTGCCCACATTGCCGCAGTTTTATGGTATATTGGTTTAGGACGTGACATGGAGTCCTTAAGATCTGTAAGGGACTGGAGCAAGTTCATTGATGATGCAGCTGTTATTCCAGATGCAATTGATGAATCAGAATCAGAGGATGATTCCTCAGAGTGCTTGAATGAACAATAGACTGCCTGTTCTTCATAGATATAAATGTGTACCATACATGTATATACATGCTACCTGCATTGCCAATTGCCTCAATTTTTATTATGATCTATTCAGTTATTGTTATAATATTCTGCAGTCTATTTTATTTAAGTAGACTGAATTAATATTAACCCTAATTCATTTAGGGAAGCGGATTTACATGAAAACTTTTGTGTGAGTTTAATGTTGGATGCATGCAGAAATAATCTGCCCCAGATGTAAACAACAGTTTTTTTTCAAGTAAATTAGCTAGGGTGGTTTTATGTCAAAGGCGGAAATTGGCCAACCATATGTATAGATATGCTATAAGTTTAATCAATGTCAATTAATTTTTTTTTGTGTAATTCATGTACTCAAAATATCTGATGCAGTTACCCAGTACATGTATTTAAATTGGAATTGCACTAATTATGGTATTACTCTTGAAAGTAAACTGTTTAATTACCAAATTAATTTTGTTAACATTCTGACAGTTTGTTATTGTCATTTTTCATGGAGGTATGATTTTTTTTTCAATTAATGTTGTGTGTGTTACAGGGAAAAAAATTGTAGTAGTATAAACTTTCTTTGTACAGTTTATTGTATGATTTATTTGTACAGTGATAATTTTCTTGATACACTGTATCTTGTTTAATCCTCAGTTTTATTCATAAAATAATTATTTCATCCCCCAAGGTTGTTTCCTCATAGTAGTTTTGCTAGACAGTGAAGAAATGGAATAATATGAATTTATTTAGACTTTTTAAAATTCAACAAGACAGCTTTTTTGTAAGCATGTTAATTAAATTATTTTACAATTGGTTAGAAATTACAAATGATTTGATCATCTTTATTGAATATGTTTTTGGGGAGATGAAGCATGTTTAATTTATCTTTGCTATCACCATGATCACACATTTTGTAGTGATATGTGCCAGTTTACTCAGAATTGTACCTTAAAAGGTACATTGGATATGTTACATGCGCTGAGAAAATTAAACACTTCATAGGGCCAAGCCTTTCATTTTCATTCCGCACTTTGTTGGAAATATTTAAAGGATAATCACTTTTAGATTTCATGGATTATTTTGTTATATTACATTGTTGACTTCAGAGCAACATATACATGTAGACCGACTGTTTGTCCATTTGTCTATCAAACCTCATATCTTGACCAGAGGTACGAATTTCATATTTATTTGGCTCATGTATCGCATTGAAAAAAAGACTGTATACAGTATAATATAAATTAAACTTTAAAATGCTTTTTGGCATAGGTACTGGTTTTTCTTTTGAGCATGTTCAAAAAAACATATAGGCATGTAAATATATTGTCTATCTGATCTTGATTTGGGCTTATTTGAAATAAAAGTACTTAAACTCATTGATATATATCAAGAATTTTGTGAAGTTTGACTTGCATGTGTAACTAGTATTTTAGTAAGAATGTCTCTCAAATGTTTTAATGACTTGAACCAAACATGCGCCATAAGTTCCAAAGCTTTCTGTTGGCAGTTGAACATCCATCAACCACAAGAAAACTTCTGTTATTCTCGACGGAAAAAACCCCAAAAGAAGTTCTTTGATTAAATAAAAATGTCATTTGTGCTTTAACAAAGATTCCATTTATAGCTGTATTTTTCTAAAAACAGAATCAATATAATATGAAATAATGTTTTTTGATTGTGAGTCTTGAAAATTGTTAAATCTAACTTGTTTAAATATTAATAAAAATAATCCCAACAAACTGTTGTTGACTTGATAGAAAAGATTTGATGGAGGTCTGTGTTATTTTGATTCTTTTGTTAGTTCTGGATACTTATCCCGACTTTTTGGCTGATAAGTCTTTAAAATTTAAATTGTTGAAATAAAAAAATTAAACTGTGAACTGTTAATTTGGAAACAAAATGAATCTATTTAAAATTAAGTATGGATTAATATAACATTCCACCTTCTTAAATTGCCCAGGTCTTAAAGATATATACATGTATATGTGACGTCATGACGTTGCAAATATGCGACGTGACGATAGCGTAACCATGCTATATTCAACAACCTTGTGTGGGGTGACTAAATGTCTGACTAAATTTATTTTGATAAATTCTTATTCTACACGTTCTTGAGTCGATATTGTAAAAAAATTAGCTAATTTGAAAGAGGGCCAATATTTAAGGGAAGTGAACCAGGTCCTTTGGTTCAGTGGCTCCAATAAGGAGATAAGGGACTAGCCCCTAAAACTTTTTTTTCTCAGATATCTCAGGAACGGTGACGAATTTCAAAACATTTGTTGAACAAAGCTCTTATCCCTGAAACAAAACAGTATCTGGCCCTTAGAATGTAGACCCTGTTTTTCTATTCTAAATCATGTTTAGCTGTTAAATAGCAAAATCAAGATCGAACTAAACCAGACGGAAGACCTCCTCGTTGCTCGCAACGAGATCGTGTCTAGTTATTTTTATAATTTGTATATTATTTTATATAATTCAGTTGCCTTTAAATCTATCTAACGTTGATGCATGTTGTGTTATATATGAACAAAAATGAATTACATACATCGAACAATAATATACATTCTTAACTTAAACTGAAGCTATGGGGTGTAAGATGATTTAACTTGAAATAGAAAGGTAATCTGATGTAAAACATTGACAAGCCTGTTTATAGCAACCCATTTTCTATAGCACGCATGCCTAATATCGCGTTGGACTTCATCAGTGTAAGATGTTTTTTCGCTTGTGTTGTATTTTTTTTTTTGATACAAAACATTGTTTTAACGTCACATTGATTATTACGCTTAAAAAATACCTAAATCCCCTCCTATGGAAAACTCAACTTTATGTCAAAAGCGCGAACTTTATTATTAGCATCTGCCTTTGTTTTTATTTTTATTTAGGTATTAAACGTCATCAATGCTTGTTTTAACAATAGAATTGATTTCAGCCATGGGATAGATCACTCTACGTGGGCGGTAACTAAAAACAAACATTTGATTTGTATTGGTGATAAAAATAGACAGGTATGTTCATAAACTTTTCAAGAACTATGTATCATGTGTAAATAATCATTGAATAAAACAAATGTAATGGTTTAGGAACATTCCCCAGATCAACAGTGTCTTATGATCTTAAGTTTATGAAAATTAGGCCTTTATGTTGATTGATGGTTTATTTGTCATTTATGAATTATGTCTCCCCTTTCAAAGGGGAGACATATTGTTTTTGTCGACTTTCTTTTTCTTCTTAATCTTCTTCATCCAAATTTGTCCAGGTCGTAACTTAAATACCCTTTGACATTAAAACTTCAACCTCGAAACATAGGTTGATGGTATTAAAAAAGAGTGCAAGCCACACAAAAGTTTTGACCTTGACTATTTTTTTCTTCAAGGTCAAGCTTTTCATTAAAAACATTGCCCGGACCATAACACAAAACTCCGTTAACATACAGACATTTAACTTGTATCATAGATAGATGGTATGTAACCTAGTTGAACCTTACCAAAATTGACCTAGAATTTTTATTTCAAGGTCCTATTAGAAAAACCTATATTGTTCACCTCCTGAATTTACTTTGACTTTAAACAAAGAACAATAATAATACACTTAGGTGTACTATTGAATAATATTTGACCTTGACCTTGTTTTTCTCAAGGTCAAATTAAGAAAAAAATAATAAAATTTTGTCTGGGTCATAACTTTAATACCCTTTGACATTAAGACTTCAAACTTGGAACATAGGCAAATGGTATTGGGAAGGAGTGCACGCCACCAAACGTTTTGACCTTGACCTATTTTATTCTTCAAGGTCAAGCTTTTCATAAAAAAAATATTGTCCGGACAATAACGAAAGACTCCTTTAACAGCAGCATCTACACCCTTATAGAGGTGGAGGAATAGGTGATGACGTAATTATTACGGTCTCCTAGGGGGTATTTTTAGAACAGTGCATTTATAGAGGTCATTTCTGATTGGTTGTTTCAGAGAGGTTGTATTAGAGAGGTGATTTTTCATCACTATTTTTAGAAAAGGTAGCAATATAGAGGTCGTGTTCTCATTGGAGGATTGAATATAGAGGTGATGACGTAGTTACTATTGAGGCCGTATAGAGGGGGACTTTTTAGAACAGTAAATTTATAGAGGTCGTGTTCTCATTTGAGGATTGAATATAGAGGTGATAACATAGCTATTTATAAAAAAGGTTCTGTACAGAACTTGTTTGTCATTGTTATATTTAGAAAGGCATTGTTATAGAGTTTGCATAGAAGCATATTCATTATAGAGTTGATTACTATACAAGATAATGAGCATGCGCAAAAAAAGATAATTAGTTTATTTATTTATGTAAAAACAATCATTTCATTATGGATTGTCAAGGAGTACAGAACAAATGAAAAATTATAGCATGGAGTGCATTGAAAAAAGATGAGAAAAATTCCAAAACGTGGACATTGAATGAGAGTCGTTGGTTTGACAATAAGAAAGTTTGTATAAAAGATTTTGGAGAAGTGACCCGAAACGGCTACGATTTTGCTGACAGCTGGGGAACTAAAGAAATTTTATTAAAACGTAGAGTTATGCCCCAGTGAGCGCCTGATATGAAACACGATACATGCAAGACAGATAAAATTATCAATGAAAAAAGTTCAGTTTAGCGATAACGTTCACACTCTGTTAGTTCCATACGAAGATAGGTGAATGGATGAATTATGCCATTGATAGAGCCCATTTTAAGAGAAGAATTCAACAGACAGAGAGGATTGTGTTGCCTATATTGAATAAGAAAATTAAGTTATTGAAGTGTAACCAAGCATAACCCAGGTGAAAAAAAAAGGTAGAGGTCTTTTTAAGTTAAAAGTTTAAAGTGCTGATATTGCATAACATGTTGAAAACAAAATATTGTTTAACATGGTGAAAGTAGATATTGCACAACGATGGTGAAAGCTTATATATATAAAGTATGCAAGAGGCTAAATTTAGTATATGATATAATTTTTAACAAAAGAAAAAAAATGTTATATTACAGTGTTATGAAATGTTTTACGTTGTATAAAAAGGTAAAAATAGATGATGATGTAAGGTAAATAGTAAAAATACTGAGGATGAATTTAGAGCTACATTATATACATTTCCAACTACCAAACTAGGAAAGGGATTGCACTCGATTTAGAAAAATGGAAAAAGATTACCTATTACAAGGATGATGTAGATAGCGCTATTGATCAGCATGATGCTGAGATGCAGGTAGCCTATAAACAGCACAACAGCACTTAGGAGAGAATTACTACATGACGGTTGACAACGACTACCCTGTAGTAAATATCAGGAAGTGGTGGATGCCGCCCGGGAATGGTGAAATAATTCCGACGAAGAAAGGAGCTGCCATCACATTTGATCAGTGGGAAACCCTTAAGGAACTGATGTCTGAAGTCAAAAAGAAGATTGGTGACCAGTTAAAGGAGATCGAGTTTTGCGAGAATTCCGAAAGTCACCAGAATCAGATGGGCTTTTTGCAATGGGTACGTTGCAATCCAAATGACTGTAATAACTATTAGATTGTGGAAAAAAAACCATTTCATTGTGTTCAAAGTACCATTTGTGTTCAGTGATATATTTATGTAATTATATTTGTTACTTATGTATGTAATTTGCTTAAAAGTTTTTTAAATACATGTAAAGATAATGAAAGAAATATTTTATTACATCATGTACAAAACTTTTTTTTTGTATTATCAGGATGGTATTTCTATTTTAATCATTTATGTTTGTACTGTAATAAAAAATGTTATCCTATGCATTATTTTTATAAATTTCTTAAAATATTGTCTAAATTTAAAAAGAGGCGTTAAACAGTGTTTGGTTCACAAATCAAAATGGTCTTGACTGATGAACAACGACGGTACTTGGAAAACATATGGACTGACGTGAAAGATGCTGCCTCTTTTGCAGGCCCTTACAAATTGTATCAAATTGTAAAAAAGAAAGGGAAACAAAAAATTGGTTTAAAGGGTATAAGAGACTTGTTGTCAAATTTAGAACCGTATTCGCTTCAAAAGAGAGTTCAGAGAAAGTTTCCCAGACGTCACATTTTAACCGATTCTATATACTCCATATGGGATAGTGATTTACAAAACGTGCGAAACATATCCAAGGAAAATGAAGGCATACAGTATATTATGGTTTTGCAAGACATATTTTCAAGATATGTATTTACAGCTCCTTTGAAACAAAAAACGGCGTCGTATGTAATAGAAGCTTTAAAAGGGATTTTTGCTAATGGAAGAAAACCCAAAGTATTTAGAACCGATAAAGGAAGTGAATTTAAAAATCGTTGGGTGTCTTCGTTTATAAAAGAGGGAGGTGTACACCAAACTTTAACGGAAAATGAAACAAAAAGTAATTTTGCAGAAAGGAGTATTCAAAATTTGGAAAACAGATAGCAGCGCATGTTTACTCAAAATCAATCTTACGAATATTTGAGTAAGCTACAAGCAGTTACTGATAACATCAATAACACTCCTCCCCGTCCTTTAAGGGGAATAACTCTGCATCTGTGACTAAAGAGAACGAAGAGGAGGTTCGTTATAGAGCTTATTTACAAAGAAACAAAAGACCCGGTGGTGTGTTAAAAAAAAATTAAAAACTCCAAAAGAACAGAAAAAAGAAGTCTTATAAATTCAAAGTTGGTGATAAAGTTAGAATATCTCATTTGAGACGGACATTTCAGAGAGAATACGATTAAAAATGGACGGGAGAAATTTTTAAGGTTAGTCGGAGATATCGTTGTCAAGGTTTGCCTGTGTACAAGATCGATAAAATTCTTAAAGAACGGAAAAGAAAAGGAACGGTAGAGATCCTGGTGTCCTGGCACCAATGGCCTGCTAAAATTAACTCTTGGATAAAAAAAATCTGGCATGCAAATCGTAAAAATAGGAATGATTACTTTTATGACATTCATTATTTTCAAACATGAGCATCAGACTGGTTCTAAGATCTACTGACAGTCAACAGATTTATAATGGTAATAATTCTTACGACTTTTTAGTTCATTTACCCATAGTATCTACAGAGACATTGGACTGTTTCTCTGTTGGAGTTTAATTTGTCTACGACATCCACTCAACCAGAATTGTACGTCTGTAGCAATTTATGCTAATATACTGTAGTGGGGGAGCGAGAATTACCTCTCTTGCGACTGGTAAATTATAAAAAAAAAGCGGAAAACATCATTTATAATTTTCCTTACGAAATACCCATGCGATTGGGCGAATTTCAAGATGTGAGGGTGTATATAAGAGACTCGAATAATCAAGCCGCTTAATATTTGAAAGGTACGACCACTTTTACACTGCTGCTGAAAAAGCGTTTATTTAAAATACAGTAATGGGTTCCACGTACGTGTCAGACCCTAGGGTTTGGAAGACATTTTATCAAAATATGTTCGAAGGAGGGTTTAAACCTAGTAAATACAGAGGTCAGCAGACAGGTGGGGGAATATGGGGTATGTTTTGCAAGAAACCGTACATGATTCCAGTCAACCCGCATTTATCCTGGAAGGAGTCGGTAGATCAAGTTGTGGGAAAACACGTGACGCCTATGCCAGCCGTAGAAGAGAGAGCCAAAGAACAAATGAAAGAAGCCATCAAAGAGAAGATTCCTCACGTGTCGGAGAAGAGTATAAAAGCACAGAAAAGGCAACCTGTTATCAAACCTAAGCCAACACTCAAAAAGGAAATACCCCAGAAAGGACTAAAGAGAAAACGAGACACAGAAAACAGTATTTTCAGCGGAGACGAGAAAAAAGTCAAGCATCAATAAGAATGGCCTTTTTAAGCGATAAAATTACAGGCATTGGACTTCCAGCAGAATTGGCTTTATTTACAGTTCCACCCAATCAAGTAGCTGTGGATAAAATTTATTTTAGTGAATGCAGACCAGTGAGTTCCTTCGATACGGAGGACGCCCCGATCGAGATATCCGTGCCTGGGCAAGGTAACGAGTACATAGACTTAAGAAGAAGCCGTCTGTACGTAAAATGTAAGATTGTTAAAACCGACGGTTCAGCCTTGGCAGACCAGGAAAAAACGGGGATCATCAATTTGCCACTGCAAACCAAGTGGTCTCTGATAGACACTTACATGAACGGAAAACTTGTGTCCCTCAATACTAGCTACTATGCTTGGAAAGCCTACCTAAAACTTCTCCTTTCGAGCGGTAGCGATGTCTCTCAATCACAGTTACAGTCCCAACTATACTATCCAGACGACGACGACATGGACAATCCGGACGCATACGGAGGCAACAATGGGGGCCTTAACAACCGGTATGCATTTACTCAAAACAGCCAAATATTTGACCTGGAAGGTCCATTGTATGAGGATATATTCAGAACTAATAAATACTTGATCAATGGGGTGGATTTACACTTGAAACTGTTTAGAAACCCCGTTGCCTTTGTTTTGATGAGCAAAGAAGCCTCCTCTAACTACAAGTTGCAGTTACTAGACGTGTCCTTTAAAGCATGCATGATTAAGGTGGACAGTGGAATTTTGATCAACCATCCTGAAATTTTGAAAGAAAAGACGGCCAAATACCCCCTGACTAGAACCGAAGTAAAATTGAGCACCTGTCCTAAAGGTTCTGGATCGTTTATTTGGCAGAACCGACCAAAGCTGCATTCTGTTTCATTTCTCAAAAAGCCGTCAATGGGAATTACGAAAAGAACCCATTCAACTTTCAGAACTTGGCAGAAGAAATTGCACTTTACGTGAATGGAGAAAGCATGCCAGCCCGTCTAATGAAAATCTACGTAGGGACCAATCAAAATTACCTGACACTTTTTGTCAATTTATTTGAAGCGGCTGAGAAATGGAACACAGATGCGGGTTTGGAAGTCACAAGAAGCCAGTTTGGCAAATGATATGCCATATATGCCTTTAATTTGGCACCTAGTGACCTGGGTGAAGAGTATTTAAACCTGGTGAGACAAGGAAACGTTCGACTCGAAGTCAAATTTGCTGCCGATACAACGGAAACCTTGAACTGTCTGGCTTACGCAGAGTTTCTGGCCCTTTTGGAAGTGGACCAATCACGGGACATCAAATACACTAAAGTATGAGTTCCTCCAACATCATGTGCATTGCCAAGGGACACGAGTTGCTAAGCAAATTCTTCAGAGGCGTATTTTCAGCGGATACAATACCAGAGAGAGTCCAAGTTTACCCCTTGGCCTACGCTTGTAATACAGATCCCTCTCATTTACCTGGGTTCCACTGGATAGTCATCTGGATAGACGGCTTCCGAACAGCGGAATTTTTTGACAGTTTTGGTCGACTACCTGACCATTACGATATGCGAATCAAAAACTTTTTAAATCATTATTGGAAAAAAATGAATTGTAATGAAATTCCAATTCAGAAAAAAAAATGCCTTGACTTGTGGTTATCATATACTATTTTATTTATTGATGAAATGTCAAAATTATACAATGAATGACATTGTACATATTCTTAAAATGCAGGATGATCCAGATGTTTTTGTGTATCGAACTATATCTCAACAAACGGACTGCATCTAGCCTTTGTATTTACCATATATATGCATACGCTTTGTGAATAAATAAATGATATAATCTATTTTTTTTATTCTATAAAACTAATATGTATTGTAACAATAAAAGCAGTCTTAACCGAGGAATCAATGAACATGGAAGCTTGGTGGAAAGAGAGACCACTCTTTCCCTTTCATTCACCCGTCACAGCTATGATCGTGGGGCCTACCGTGAGTGGAAAAACCTCTTTTGTTTATGAAATATTAAAACATGCAGATGGTATGTTTCAAACCCAACCCGAAAGAATAGTGATTGCTTATACAGAATATCAACCTTTGTTTGAAGAAATGGAGAAAAACATCGATAGATTGATTTTACATCAAGGGTTACCCTCTAAAGACCAGATCGATGAATGGAGCGAGGGTGTACAACACACTGTTTTGGTGTTAGATGACATGATGATGCAAGTTGCCAAGAGCGAGGAATCTTTTACTTTATTTTGCGTGACGGCACACCATCGTTGAGTCAGGGTGTTTATGTTAGCCCAGAATCTCTACATGCCTGGAAAGTTTGCCAGTCTACATGCCTGGTAAGTTTACCAGAACTATTTCTTTAAATTGCCATTATGTCATTCTCTTTCGTAGTGTACGCGATTCTAGACAGGTCTTTACTTTTGGATCTCAGGTTTTTCCTTTAGGATTGAAATATTTTACAGAGGCTTACGACAAGGCCACATCCATACCCTTTGGATATCTAGTAGTAGACATGAGTCCCGGGACTGAGGACAAGTACAGATTGCGCACACTCATCTTACTTACCGAAGATACCATTGTTTATTTTCCTAAATAAACTGTCTTTTTTTTTTTTATTTTTTATCATTATTTCACAATGAACCGAACAGTAAAAACGCATTTATCATTTCTAGAATTGTTAAACGCTACAAACACGAAACAGCGACGAGCACTGTTGTCGACCATGACACCCTCTCAAATGCAGACTCTGTGTGAGGTGATGTTTACCGTTTACAAGGGGACCATTCCGGTCTCTAAGCAGTACATAAAAAACTCTGTATCCGTACAAAAATGTCATAAGTACCCTTGTTAGCAGAATAGTGAACAAGTCTCAACGTAAAAAGTTTTTGTTAAAGCATCAGAGCATCATACCACGTCTGATCAAACTCGGGCTACATCTTTTTCAAAATGGCTTAAGAACTAGTTCTCGTTCCAAAGAAAAATACCCAAAACTAATGCAAACAGCGAATCATCCCCCGAAGAGCATGGAGACAATCTTGGAATCGACGAAGGACCCACCCACTGACAAAGATATTCCCACTCAGAATCACGTTCTCGAAATCTTGGAACATGTAATTCCAAATCAATTTCAGATTAAAGCCAAAGGATTGTTTAAATTCTTATCTCAGTATGGTGGTGACGTACTCTCATGGAAAGATAATGGAAATTTGATTTACAAAGATAATGCTATTGAAGGCTCGCATATTACAGATTTAATCAAACATGCACTAACTCTTAATTCAAGAGGAACTCCTACTGGTTACCGACAATTTTATGAAGCCTTAAAGGACATTCAAACCCCTTCTTCATTCATCCACAATGAAGAAATGATGAAGCCCTCTGGAGAACAGACTGGCAGTGGCATAGTGGTTAAAAAACATACGAGCGGGGCACCTCCTAATTACAATCCTCGAAAGAGAAAGAGACTGACCAAGACAAAAATAAAGTGGTTAAAATTTTAATGAAACAATGCATCAATAAAAAATTACAAATGTACATTTGATAATGTATTGTTGTTCAGGTAGCTCCATACTCGTAAAATTCTCTGAGGAAAGTTGAAAAACCGAACAGCTTTCGACTTAATAGACTTAAATGTCATCAATTGTTAGAAAAAATATACATGTCATCACACTGTTTGAGATGCCAGATAAACATAAACTAAAGCATATTTTAGCATTAGAAAAATGTATTTTTTTCTGTTAAAAGTAAAATCTTGTAGGCAGAAATTTGTTTTTCTTGTTTAATTTTAATGTCAACTTTATCAGAAAACTAAAACTACAAAAATATTTTAAAATTAATCATTGGAATAAGAAAAACTATAGCATTTAGACATACAACTGAGAGAAAAGTCAGAAAAAGAGTTATTTCCCCTTCGCATAGATAAAATATATAAAAATTTGGAAATTTAGTATAAAATTAAGTGCGAAAATATCTTTAACCTACCAATAATTCTAATTACATCCATGTGATTATATTCACATAAAATAAATAAAACTATCTTGCACAATTTTTAAAGAATTCAAAGTTTTACAAAAAAGGGTGACGTCACAGAACACTGGATCTACTTTAAGACAACTGTATCTGTTTTGTAAATAAACGTTTATTAAAAAAATCGTTTTTAGTGATTTCTTTAAAAAAACAAATTGAATAATATCAATTCATTCAAATATCATTTTTTCAATACGATGTAAAAAAAAAAAATCAATTTTAAACAATTTAATTGTACTGTTCACATAATTTTGTTCACTACTACAATCACAATCAGTATCCGTATGGTAAGGTGTCCCAAGTGTCACCTTGAATCACTCTTTTGTCATACACAATTTTGTATTGTTTTTCTTCATTTCGATTGTAAATAATTAGCTGTTGCTTATGTCGCATAATTCTGTGTGGGTTAACAATCGTTGTACATGAACCTGTTGAATCGGAATGCTGACCCTGATCCGGCCTGAGCACCAAATCCAGCATGGAAGCAAAATTAAGTTTTAAACTGTTAACATAGTTTAGGGTAAATCCTTTGATTTTGCATACTTCTTTCCCTTCTGAAGTCCTGTAAGCGTAATTTTTAGGTCCTCCCGAAACAAATTCTGTAATGTATTCTTCGGGTTGTAACTTACTGGTAAGTTGACCAAGAAATGACCCGACTTTTGGTTCCTGATCTCCAGGCCTGCTGACGAAAATGACTGAATCCGTATCGAAATATAAGACTATCTATCCAGCATCTGTAACACTGCATACAGTTTAAGGTGCGCCCAGCAAGTTGTAAAAGTAGCAATAAATACGTTTGTTTGGTAATTTTCCTTAGTAAAATTTTCTTTTTGCTGCCACGAAACTTGAATAATTTCTTTACTGACAATGTGAAAATTCGAAACTTCTTTGGAAGGATCCGATAATAGCTGAAAAAATTTGTCAGCCTCTCTTTCGTGAAAAAATGTCGTCTGCTGCATGTTGAGTCGTTGGCCAAACTTTCCCCAAAACGAATTCAGCAGTAGTTTAGCAATCGATCTCAGAGCAGGGTTTTTGGTAATGTTCTCTCGTTCGAGTTGAATACCTTCTCGAAGAGCGTATTCTTCCATGTACTTCACTGCGTCTTCTTCGGTATGAACCCGCTCAGGCCAGCCGCTGGCTTCTTGTTTGATCTTTAAAAATAGGTTGATATATTCGCCAAACAGACCATTGCTTTCAGTCTCTGCATTGTACTGTGAAGTTTCATCCCAATGATAGACCTCGTATATCTGTAGAATTTGGTAACCGCATTCTATGGCTTTTTCAATTTCTGGTGTACAAAATACTCCTGTAATTGCTCGGTCTTCGTCTCTGCACCGACATGGATTTTGTTGTTGTTGCTCCGAGCAGGTACGACACAAAGCAAAAGTTAATTTTTTGTTAATTTTTTTGAGGCAACACGGGGTGATACAATTGTTTAGGAGGTAAAATTTTGACTTTGGCCAACCCAAAATAGTTTGTAATTTCCGTAAAATTGCTTGTAATGATTTTTGGTTCTTTTACGGTATATCTGCCATACTTGATGACCGAGGGGTAAAGAGAGCAAAAACCAAGATATTGGATTTTTCACCTTCCTTGACATGGTAGTACATTTTAACAGCATTTGTTCTTCCTCCAAAGAAAGATTTTCGAGGGTCTAACCTTTCTTGCAGACTTAGGAAATGAGCTTAATCAGATGCGTCTTGGTTCTGTTTCAGGAAGTTTTCAAAATCATGCTCCCAAATGTAGACATATTTCATACCCAGCGATTGAATGTATTCTCTCTTTTTTAAGGTCATAGTCAGTAACTCGTTCATGGAGTGTTTGGTTCTTATATGTTTAAGTTGCTGACGCTGAGTAGGAAAACATGTGGGACATCCGTGCCAGTAACACCCGTGAAATTCGTATGCAGTGTTGGTTTCGGGGCAGTATCCATCTAATAAGTATTTGGTACCCGGCAGTCGAAATCCATCCTCATTTAAGGCATGCTGTATGTAGAGGCGGTGCCCTGTCTTTTTGAAATGATCTTCTTGTATCCATGAGAGCCACTGTATCGATACGCAACTATATTGTCCAAGGGGCATAACCCGTGGAAGGGATTTTTGAAATAGGTGAACTAACAAATTCAGATTCTTCTATTACGTATTCTTGATTTTGTAACTCTTCACCCTTAACCCAATGTTCCTTGAATAAAATGGAAAAATCCCCTTGCTGTCGGCGGGCCTGTAGCCAATTACTTATTCCATCATTGCCTCTAACTTTGACACGCCATTCTTCTTGAAGAAATTTGCTTTTAAACACTTCCATGCAAACACCAGCAATGGTCGTGTATTGAAAAGGATCCACGCCTCCCATTAATTTTTTCTCTGGCATTTCATCCTCAAATATCACTTCTTCTTTTCCTGTGATTTTCATAAGAATTTCTCTGAATTTCAATCAAGCTTGTCTGAGTATGTCCACATCACTACAGCAGTAATCTAAAATTTCTCGTTCAAAGTCAAAACTCATGTTTTTCTCTAATTTATCCTGATGCCAGATTAGAAAGTCTTTGCGTTCTTTAGCATTCATCATGTCACTTCCGTAAAAATGAGCTGCAGGGTAGGATCCAACATAGTAGGCATTACCTTTAGTGTTAAAGAAATGAGGGAAGTACCGTTTCTTTAGCTCTCGTAAACCGAATGCCTTGGGTAGTTCAGCCAATCTCATGGGAAGAAAATTGAGGGAATCTAATATTTTTATATTAAGTCCTCTTTGAACATGTAAGTACATGATTTTTGATCCAGCATAGATAATTTTTGGAATGATGGAATTGGCTAATAGGTACTATAGTAAAAAATATTCAACAAAGCCCTTTATGTTGTGAGCAATAGCTGTAAAGTCTTTGTGAGTTTCAGTGAACAACCACGAACCAAAAGCATTTGCAGTTTGGTCTCCTCGAAATACTGTTTCTCGAAATCCGCATGTATTTTTACATGGTGGGTTAATAAAATCTGTTCGTTTTTCTTATTACATTTTTTGCACCTTGTTCCAAAGTTATCGCATTTAGAATTTGTCGCGAGTTCTTGACTGAAGCATTCCTCACACACTGTTTGAGCCACTACCAAGTTGGGTTTGTGCTGACATTTTCCACACCAAGACTGATGACAGTTTACACATTCACAGCATTCCATGCATGGTTCGGGGCTGTTACTGCATTGAACACATTCATCATTTCTTTTCATTGAGTATGCATCTTTACAATGCAAAAGATCTTCTTGTAAACATTCAAAGTAAAAAAAAATTGTATCTGGGTTTTTTTCTCTTTACATTCTCTGGACCTCATGTAGCCCAAATGAGATCCTGTTACAAATCGTTTACATGTTTCACACTGCCATTCTCCGTAAATATGATTCTCTGGTTTTCTTTTGCATCTATCTAAAGTATTTTTTACAAACCACACATTTCCACAATCGATCACACTGAGATGAGTTTGACCTACCACTTTTTATCTTATGAAAATTAAGACAATCCAGAGATCTAAAAACCATGTGACAATGTCGACAACTTAATTCGTGTTTTACAAAACAAGATTTTTTTCTTTTACACACAATGCAACTTGATTGACACTGATGCAGCTTTTGATAGGGTTTCAAACATTCATGGCAAAATTTGGATTGAGAAAAGAACCCACAGACATTAACAATAGTATCAAAATGTGCATTTCCATTTTGCTCAGAATGATATAAAAAAAAAATACGATCTTTTTCGGAATTTCTAACCCTTGCTCATCTTCACTGAATCTTACTCATCTTCTTTTGGAGCAGTTCGTATGAATTTGTTACCAGTAGTGGCACTGACAACTAGAATATCAACATTAAATACGTTCTCAAAAGCATGAATGTCTTGAATGGACAGACGTCTCTCACTGCTTACAATGGCTTTCTGGCATAACAAAATGGCTGATATTTTTTGACGTTCATTATTTTTTTTTGTTGTACTTCATTAATTCTTTGTAGAACCAAATAGGACATTTCTGCAATTCCATTACTTTTTATTGTTCTTTTGTCACTTTGGTGTACTAATTTCTGCCATTTGGATGTTGGAATTTGATGAAATTTGAGAAACCCAATGCAAATGCTTCGAGCAAGGCATAATTCATCTGTGTTTTGAATTTTGATACATGATCTTTTGATTCTGAGAGAATCATTGCTGCTACCAACTTTGTTAATATGTTTGCCTGCTATACCGCCCTTTGGAACTTTAATAAACCCCACATTTAAATAAAAACTTTAATCTAGAGAATGATTTTCATGGCTGTTTAAGACATTTTGTAAGTTCTCTATCACACTTTTTCCAGTAAGATCTTTCAAGGGTCTTAGTGGTACATACACAGGATGTGATGAATGATGACTCGTCCAAGATCCAAAAAAAGGGTCAAGTCCTCGAGCTGTTTCAGTGAGAATGTTGTCAAACATATCTTCTAATCCACGAAACAGATCAGTCAGCCTCATTCCTTGTTCAGGGTTTTCTGCATTAAATCGAATATTGTAGTTTATATCGATAGCTTTATTTTTCATTATAGTTCGTTCTCCTACTTTTTGAATGGTATATGGTATTTTTTCACACCGCCAAAACCAATCTGAGATGAGTTGGTTCTAGTAGAGGTTGATGCTCCATCGGTTTCCATGGATTCAGGAGCCATTTCTTGATCTGTAACATGGTCCTCTTCCATAGGTTCACATGTTGAATTGGGAATCAACGGGGACCATGGACCTTCACCGCTGTAATCCATTTGATCCAAATCATGAGCTAATTCGTGAAACATCAGGTCGTGTTCTTTGCTCATTACTTTATCACAATGTTGGCAATGATGTTCTTGATCCTACAAAACACGGTTTAAAATTTTTATAATAAAATGTTTTTAGTGAAATTGTTCTTGTCTTTATGTGCAATGTATTAATTTGTATTACAAAGAATATAGGGTGAGTTTACCATGCATCGTACAGACTGAAATAGTAGAGGCTTAAAAAAATTCTTATTTTCATGCAAAAATTTAGAAGTAGTGTCTTTGTAATGAATATTTTGTCAGCGAGAGAATCTTTTATCGTGCCAACACCAACAGGAATTTTGGATTTATAAAATGTTCTATCTTCAAACATGTAAAGCTTGGTTGTATAAATTAAAAAAAAAAAAAAATTATTGTACTACACATTTTGAGGTACAACGCATGGAATGTGTACCTTGTTAACTATCAGAGAACAAAACCATGCACTGAAACTTCTCCAATGCATGGTTAATTTGTGCCCATTGCTTGATTAACTCACTCCTGCAATTCTTTTTTTTAGTGTGACTCAATTATAAACGAGGGTGTGTGTATTTGCCTTGAAATATGCAATGTAATAATATTCCATTCCTTTTCAATGTTGCACGTTATCAATAAAAAAAGCAAGTAAAAAAATAATAACTGTTTTTGATTGGGATGTTGCCCCCTTTTCACTGTCATGATGAAATTCGTGTTCACTCTCGTGTCTTTGACCTTCGTTGTCATCGTCAAATAATAATCCACAGTATCCACAAAAGAAAAAGGTGTTCATCTAGTTTAAAAATATTGATGTGTACTCATAAATTGAACATGTAATTTAATCTCAATAGTGTAATGGTCTTTTCTTATGATTTTACTACTTACTTCGTCTTTCTTAATTAACCCGGAACAATAATTCGATTATAATTTTAAAATTGAAAACGTTTAAGGATGTGATATTTCCGTAATTCATATTTAAGGATGTGATATTTCCGTAATTCATAGTAAGATGAAATCGTTTATTTTTACAATTAATATTCTAAACTGAATAAAAATGTATGATTATGTAATTAAGATTAGTTACTGATAACAATTATATATCATTGCCGAGTCATTATCATCATTATTCGATAGCATTGGACGGTTATGTCCATCTTCATGCATTTGACCTTCAAGGTGATTCTTAAATATCAAACCGCAGTACTTGCATAGGAAATCTGACATCTATATAAAAAAAAAGATGAAAATATTCTGATTCACTTTTTTATTTGGGCTTTTCAAATATTTATTTCTTTTTTCTTAAACCCATCATTGTCTGTTGTTTTTTTTTCCCTTTTTTATCACTGCAAAAAGAACGATAACTCTACAACCTCGCTTTTCAAAATATCTTTCCCTTCTCCATAGAACAACAGAAAAAAAGATTGTTTTTTTTACAAAATTTATTAAAGGATGACCATGCATCGTATGAATAAAATATAAAATATACATATGATATTATACTACAATAACAGTAAAATGGTATCTTAAGAAATTAATTACATAATATAAAATTACACCAAATATTTTGAAAATAGTTTTATAAAGTTTGGTAAGATTGTTTTTGTACATGTAAACTACAATTTGTAAAAATAAGATTCTAACATGTTATATTTTTTTGGTTAATAAAAAATTAGTCTTTATACATTTTTAATTTTAAAAAATCTAAAATAGATAATTATCCATAGACCTACATGTTATTTTTAACTTTAAAAAAATTCACTCTTTACAAAAAAAATATTACAGAGATTTAGTTTACCTACATTTTTTACACAGAATTGTGAATATACTTTTAAACACCTCAATGTTGATTTCATAAAAAAAATAATTAAAATGTATTACCGCAATAAAGAAAATATTATTAATATAAAAACCTGACCTTAAAAAATTGTACAGTGTAAAATATGTATACACAAAGCACTATAAATAAGACTAGAACAAGGTAATGACTTTTGTATCATAAAGTGTTCTATTGAGTACATGTTAGCTCTAAAAATAAGTCTAGAATTAAGAAATGGCACATACTTTAGTAAAATATCATATTTTTAAAGTAATGATTAAAAAAAACAATTTTGCACATCAATATGCACATGTAAAATTTGTAAACAAAATTAAAAAAAACATTAAAAAAATCATTTAACATAATGACACCTGATGTTTCGCCTAGTTTTTACAAATTAGTCACGTCCTATATTTTATTTGAAAAAAAAACACATCAACATGTATAATTAAAGAAAAAGTGGCGTGTAAGTACATAACACAACCATACAAATATATTCATTGTTAAGTATACAAAATAATTCAAATGTATACTTGTTGTTAAACTCAGCCATACATATAAACTTATTTTAAAGCTTACAAAAAATAATTCAATGTATACCACCCCCTTTTTTTGTAACTACCCCCCCCCCCCCCCTTTTGTAAATATTTTTTTACATAAAAAATATGATATCTTTGAATAAATATTGTCAAAAACATACCTTGACACGGCATCCGTGTAAAGATGGTGGTGCTCTGCTGATGAATAATTAACCTCTTTGAAGCAAATATTCTGTGGGTGGCTCGACCAATATCCACAATGGCGTTGTCCGCCACCCCGCATAAAAAGATAAAGGAGCATGGATCCCTCTTCAAGGCGCAATCAAACCCACGAGCGGTTTCCCGACAACAATGGTTCACATTATTACAATGTTGGGCCGACAGTCCAACAATTCCGAACGGAAGAAAAACAGCAAATTGCATTTTTACAATTCAACACGTAATAAAAGATACTCGGTGTGAAATGAAGACAAAGTGCGGTACTGATAAACATTTTTACCTTTACTTATATAGTTTAATTGTGACCCTAATAACATTAGAGGGTCAAAATTGATAATGGAAAATCGGGTGTAGCAATTGATCCTATAATTGAGGAACTCCCAAAGTTTCAAAACTTGAAAAGAGTTGACCTATACATGATGACACAAAATGTGTCCTTTTTGAGCAACAGTTCATTGTATTAAGTGAAGTGTAGTAAATCTGTGTTAAAATAAATTGAACCAGCACAATTATTTGTCAAAAGAAATCACTAATACAAAAATATTGAATAAAAGTAGAAATTAACTTGACCCATAAGGTCAAAAAAAATTCTTATGGAGCTGATTTTATTGTAAATGCAATTACTTTTATTGTAAATGCAATTACTTTTATTAGGTCAAACCTTTCCAAAAGAAGTGAAAAATAAAAAGTCAGCAGCTTTGTGCCCTTTTACCAGAGTCAAAACATATCACATCCATGGGGTGATTCATTCTTACAAATAATTGCAAAAAAAAAAGGGGGGGGGGGGGGGGGGGGTGAGGGGTAATTTGCTCTTCTCATTCACGCTAATATCCAATCAGAAAATCTTACGCTGTACTAACTGCAAAGAATTTGTTTTCTGCATCCAATGAGTAGGAGTAAAATAGTTTTTTGGGGGGAATTCAATATTCACAATATAAAACAAAACAAAACCTATATCCAATCAGAAAAAACTTAAACAGTACAAAAAATTGGAGGGAAAATGCATCCCTTTCTATAAAAATCAAATTAGATTTTAACAAAATCACCTTGCAATCTTAAATCCAATAGGACAAGTTCATTTTTTCACCAGATCTGAACAATTTAATTTTACCCTCCAGATAGATGGAAGTAATTATTATGTAAGTAGTTTTTTTTTTACATCTGTGCAGATTTTATTTTATTTATTTTTGTCTTTATTTAGCCTTTTAATTTATTTTTAAAAATTCATTTCTTCATTTTTTTAGAAGTAACTAGACAGAAAATAGCAGTCTTTCCGTTGAATTCACAGAAAATAGCAGTATACATCTCACATTCAGGTATAGTGTTTTTTTAAAGCAAATTGTTTAACAAAAATTACTGTAGAGAAAAAATAAAAATAAAACTTTTTATACAAATCTAGACCATTCTCCTCCATTTTTTCTACCAAATGTTTATCCTTGTTTAATTTTCACTAATTTTTAAACACAAAATATAAAATCATGTATCATTGTAACTCCCCTCTTTTAAAAAAAAAAAACTTCTTTTAATAAACTTACAGTAACCCCAAGCTCCCCTTAAAATCTACAAGAGAAGTGGGTACTTCTCGTGAAGACCTAGAGCAGATAAGAGATGAGGAAGAAGTAGATGAAGAAGAGAAAAATGAAGAAGAAGAAGAAGAACTATCAGAAGAACAAGAAGAGCAAGAAGAAATGGGAATTGATATTGACAATAGTTTATTGAAGATGATTCAAAGACAAGAAGAGTTGAAAGAAGAGAAAGAAGAAATTGAATGTCTAAAAAGTCCCCCTCTATACGGCCTCAATAGTTACTACGTCATCACCTCTATATTAAACCCTCCAATGAGAACAGGACCTCTATATTGCTACCTTTTCTAAAAATAATGATGAAAAATCACCTCTATAATACAACCTCTCTAAAACAACCATTCAGAAACGACCTCAATAAATGCACTGTTCTAAAAATACCCTCTAGGAGACCCTAATAATTACGTCATCACCTATACCTCCATCTCTGTAAGGGTGTATATGCTGCTTTTAACATACAGACTTTTAACTTGTATCATAGATAGATGGTATATAACCTAGTTGAACCTTACCAAAATTTTTGACCTTGACCTAGAATATTTATTAACTTCGTTGTTCAACTCCTGAATATACTTTGACAGAAGGACTTCAAACTTTAAACAAAGATCAATAATAATACACTTAGGTGTACTATTGATTTATATATGACCTTGACCTTGTTTTACTCAAGGTCAAATTAAGAAAAAGATAATAAAATTTTGTCTTGGTCTGAGTAACATATAGCTGACATCATTCTTTTTCAATTGTTAAATTTGCCCCATATTACAATCCTTGGGGAGAAGGGGAGACATGTGGTTTTTTTTTGTAAAAAAAAACAACAATACCCACTAGTTTAAGTTGTGGGTAGAACCATATAGTAAATATATATTGTTCTGCATTGTGTTTAATAACTTGTTAACTTTGTATGTAACGTGTTTATCAAAATTACTGTATACCCTGGTTTTTAAAAATGTTATTCCATTGTTTACTTTTTGGACATATTAATTGGAATCGTGTCGATGAACAATCAACATAGATAAACAATGTGATGGTCTAACGTGTATTTGTAAAAAGAATTATTAACTAGAGACGAGCTCGTTGCAAGCAACGATTAGGTCTTCCGTCGTAGCTGCGTCATACTTGTGACGTAATATAAAAATTGATACCTGACCATGGTGCAATATTAGATGTATCAACACTGTAACAGAAACAAAGTACATGTATATAAGCAAATACAGATCTTTAAAAGTTGTCTGAAGTTAGATTCGCTGCATGCTGTTTTTTTGCATGTGCATTTTATTTTGAGAAACTTATCGAATCATCATAATTGACTCAATATACACAGAATATGGACGACGATTATAATCACACAGTGGGTATGCCCGGTATGAACGTAAAAAGACCAAACATTTTACTCGCATTTTTTATCGAAAGCAAGGGCCAATGAATCTTTTAGAATGTATGCGGAGATCCTGGAAATTTTACAGGGGGTTCTGAAGAATAATTTTGTTTTTTGAGGGGGGGGGGGGGGGGGGAGGGGGCATGCGCGGATAAGAAAAATTTTCCTGGGGTGGGGGTTGAGTTGGGGTGGGGTCTGGAACCCTCACCCTACTCTTCTAGATTCGCGCATGGGGAAGGCCGATGCCCGTAATTTAACGGTAATTTTAACCATTTTTATTTAATTAATCATTTTCAAAATTATCGGAATTCCAATATTACCTTTAAACGCAGTTAAAACTTAAAATACGAACCATTTAGTCTCGGTGAGTATTCGGCCAACATGCGTCCGCGTACGAAAGAATTGGCAATATTCAAGAAATTTGGATGGACGATCTGGGTCCTAGGTCGTCCATCCGATTCTTTTTCAGACTAAGAGCTACAGAACTGCACTTAGAGAATGTCAAACTGATTATGTCAATTTATTTTGTCTCAAAGAATCAGTTTTTTTAATAAATTTTATCTTAAAAAAAAAGAAATCGGGCACAATTTTCAATGTTAGCATTTTACAATTTAAAGGTCTAATCAAATTTTGAATGAAGTTTCAAGATACTACTCTTCGTTGTTTTATACGAAATATTGCGTGGAAAAAAGATTTACATCGCATATATATTATAGAACTAATTTCTTCTCTTTTTTATTTACATTAAAATAAATCCAAGAAAAAATCTAAATATTTTTTTTCCTTTATATGTGTTAATGAAAACGTTGATCAGCAAGGACCGGTTCTATGTCGTGCAAGCACCTACTTAATAGATTGTTACACGGATCTACCACGATGACAAATATCGAAAAGGCAATATTGTGGGTGAAGGATGAAAGTGTAGTTTGTTTTTTAGGTTTATTTTTGATAATTATATTTATCTGGATCAATTTGGTTTGTTGGTTTGTTTTGTTTATTGAAAAGGGGAATAAAGAAAATGAGTAATTTCCGATATGAAGTCAAGCATATATTTTCATATTATCATTGACTTAAAACATGTTGGAAAAAAGAAATATTGCATCAAGCAGTTAGTTATTATGCGCAGATCATGCATTCCTCTATGGTTTTCACAATTGCATGTATCAGTTACTACACGTATTTGCTTACGGAGAAATAAATTTCCAAAGAGATGATATAGTTATCAGTTAAGTTCCAGATTGTCTTTGCACATGCAAGCACGTGTGTAATCCTGATTTAAAAATAGGTAAATGTCCGGGGAGGGGGGGGTCATCGCAACAAAATTGTGTATAAGCGTACTAGAGTGTACATTGTTAATTAATAATTGATGTTGAATTGTTATTAACAAACAAAATCATAAATTTATAATAACAAACACTAAAATGCCAGGGAGTTCTGCTGGACGCGATTTCATTTGTCTTCAATTAATAGGGTGTAGGGATGCCCGCCTACTTAATACATATGCTCACGCGTCAACAGATTAAAAATGACTGTATTTTGGATTTATAAATCGTTCTAAAACATTCGATCTGATATATCTTTGTTAACAATTCAAAACTTTGAACGATTAAATTTGTTTTTATACCTAGTACCCCGACCCTCACGGAAAAATCCATTCAGATCAATGGAAATTTCATTTACAAGACTCCGCGCCAGAATCAGAATGTCTCATTCATTAATTTTTTCGTATTTATAGTGGACGAGTCCAAAATAGGAATTTTGAGACACATCATACAATGTGAACATATGCCATGAATGCAGTTTACTTTGCGTCTATTTTCTTATTTTGAGAGTCCTTTTTATCATGTTTATCATGGCTTGAAAATGACGGAAGGCCCTTGAATGTTGTTATCTTTATGCAGGCACGTAGCATCCTTTGAAAGTGGGGGGGGGGGGGGGGGCAGACTCATCCAAAAAATCTTGACAAGCAAAAAAAAAAAAAAAAAAAAAAAAGACTCCCAAAATCTTCAAAATCCTAATCCGGGGGGGGGGGGGGGGGGGGGGGGTCCGGCGTAGTATGTATATTACTTCAATTTCAATCCTAATTTCCTTATTTTTATATAAATTTTTTACATCCTAAATAATTCAATTTTTTATAAGTAAATTTTCAAAAAATTTGTTGCTGTGAGAAAAAGTGGGGGGGGGGGGGGGGGCACCCACAAGCTTGAATTAATAATTGCCTGAGGATGCATCTTTAATGTGTCAACATTTATATTCATAATTGATGAAAACGTTATATGGGATGTAATAAGCACAATGAGCAAGAGTGTTCAATTAAAAGGGCATTTCACATTGCACGTGTGTAATCCTGATTTAAAAATAGATTGCCATATTTGAAAGGTCAAAAAAAAAAAGAGGGAGGTGTCATCGCAACAAGATGATACACATTGTCTAAGTAGTACAATGTAAGTAATAGTTGGTGTTGGATTATCATCAATAACAAAGAATCATCAGTTTGGATTAATTAAAACAAATATAAATTCATATAATTGGAATATTTACTGGAGGGGCTACGTACAAGTAATTCGCCGAAGTGGGGTACGTGTGACCCGATTTTCGATCAATTGGGCGATTTCATTCATCTGGAAAAGGGTTTCACTCGCGTGTACAAATGTAAATGTACATCTAACAATTGCTAGTCAATTAAGTGTGTATGTTAATTCGATAGATTTCTTCTAAAACATTCAATCCAAAGTAAAATATATGTAGTTATTAGTTGACAACCTCCCATTGGATCTATGCCGATGGATCTATCTGAGATCTCAGCTGTTGTGTGAATGGTAAGAAAGACTTCGCGCCATAATACGTCTCATTCATAATATTGGCTCGCCGATTAGTGGGCGAGTCCAAGTTAGGCCAGAGCACATGATGTGTAGATGGTCTTACCCACTCTATTTTCTTAACTGGTCATATAATAAATAGAGATATCATGGATCTTTCTCTTTTGTCGGAGCATGTAATAAATGGAACCAAAAAATAAAGTAATTCTAATTGAACTAAATTGAAGTTAAAATGTAAATACCCCCTCCCACATACGGATTAGGATTTTCAAAATTCCCCATTTTTTAAATTCCTTGTCAAGATTTTTTTTTTATGAAGCTGCCCACCTACCCCCCCCCCCCCCCCCCCCACACACACACACACGCACACTTTCAAATAACGATGCTACATGTACGTGTTTGAATATCCTTTCCTATATGGTTAGAAATAACAAATTGTCTTTGATTTTGCATCTAATATATAACAAATTCAATTTTCAATTTGGCTGTTTGAGATTATTCGATACATGTACATTCCTAAAATGATTTAAAATAATGAAATGATTTAATTTCCAGTGATATACAGGTACATGCACTCGATCGAAGAAAAAGATTGAAATTGCTTCTAAACTTTGCACGTTCAGTTTAATAATTTATGATCCGCAGCGAAAATTAAATTTCATTTCTTATAAGATAGCCTAATTGATACATGCATGCTTCCATTGAATAAATTTGGGTAGTCAGGCAAGCTTTTTGGAAAGCTATTGCTTGTATAATATTAAGGTCAAACGCGACCTTCATGTACTTCCATTTTTCCTATCTCCACAATGTGAATTAAGATTTCCACTTTGTTATTTCATAATTAAATTTTTATGTAATATGATTTTTTTGGTTTGAATATAAAGTGTTCAAATTAAAATATATAGTATGACTTTACTTATAAGCATTCAAATGCATTTTGCGTGCTATTTTAAGGGAAGTTCGAAATATTCTAGCTCCAAAACGAGCCTGGTAATGTACTCTAAATTTTTTGGAATTAACAGGTTTCAATGTTAATAAATAAGGAATGAAATATCAAGGAAAATTATATAAAATTGAGGAACGTCTCGTCTGTCCTTAATTAAAATAATATAAAAAGACATCATAAATCCCATATCAAACAACATATAACCACTTGAATCTGCGCGTCTTTTAATGAAATTATGAACAGCGACAATTCTAAGTTAATGTTAGCTGCAAGTCTGTATAGCCCTTGTATGAAAAATTTCGGATGGTACTCAATTTTTCCAGACGGAGAGCTACATATATGCAGCTAAGGTAACTAATAATGCTTCCGATGAAATACTTTGTTTAGTAATGCAAGGTTTTAAGAGAGCAATACTTATTTGTTTAAAAAATGACACCCTAATGCTTCGCATTTCATTCGCTGTTTGTAGAACACGCAGAACCAGTATCAGTTCGATCCCTACCGTATGTACATTGTTCGAATTTAATAGCCCTTGCATTGGATTGCTTTGCATGTACAAAATATCTTTTAAAAATTCAATACTGAAAGTGTTTATCTATATGGCTATTAATCTATATGTACATGTACACATAGCGTACACATGTGATTCAAAATACCCCAAAGGGAAAAATTCACTTATTGAGTCTACATTTTATAGAATTTGCAAAAAATACATTGCGGGTCTGAATGTTTGTTAATGTGTCAATCTATCAATATACAGTTTGTTAATTATTTTCGATTGCTAAGGCTACATCGTTTTTGATGAACATTGAACAACATTTTTTCCATGCCATTATTTCCACGGAAGATAGCGAGTACAATTATAAAGCACAATTTATTTAATTATCTCTTTAATATTGTGTACTAGTATGTAATAAATTATTTATAAATTGCTGCCGAAGGTTGTTTGGTATTTTCGTTTGTAGATGTATCATAACGTCCATTTCTATATCATAATTCCTCCAGTCTATTTTATAAAAGTCGACTTGGGGTTATATGGACTGTTATGATATTTAATTTATTTAGATCCTCGAGATCTTTGTTCCAACATCCCCACACTTGGCGGGTGCCCTAGCCAAGGTGTTTCCGGAATGTCTCCTCCTCTACATGGGGAGTAGCCTGTGTCCCGGTCTGTATAAAAGAGGAGGCAGAAAGACAGCTTCCAGATGACTACTCTTTTATTAATTTAATATGACATTTAAACAATAAATATCAATATTAATTACAATGAAATTTATCAGCATTAATATTTATTACAAAAATCTCTGAAAATAAAATATTAGTTGAACCCTCTGAATCTATTAACTTTACTATTGAGAATGCGCGCAAGCGTTATAATTTATCTTACCTGTATAAAAGAGGAGGCAGAAAGACAGCTTCCAGATGACTACTGGAGAGCCGTGTTTCCCGCACCCCAATTTTATACGCACGGACACTGCGCTACAACATTCTCCTCCTAATAAGTAAATGCGATCAAGTGCATACTAATGATCTGACGCACCGTGGTCAGTAGTAGAGTTTTATTTAGATTTCTGACCCGGCGTCGACAGGCTCATCACTGGACTTAATAACACATTTCTCCATGAACATAAATAAACATACGGTATCTATCTAACGCATGTACTTTAACCAATTTCTATAGAATTCCCGTTATGATAAATTCCCCCTACTAACAAAAAAATCTTGTCCTCAAGATTAAAAACATTCAATATAATTTTGAATTCATTCGGATCTTTGCTGTGATTCAGGTGGCTCGTACATATATATCTACAACGAGAAAAAGAGAATTAAAATTTTGGAAAACATATTTTTTTTAAAATCGTAACACACACAAAGAATAATAATAAAGGATCACAACACACAATAAAATACTTGTATCATAAAGATAACACTATTGTAATTGTATTGACAATCTCTAATCAACAATCTGACAATCAATAATTATTTGACCACATTCAATTTTTTTGTTTTATTTGTCGTAAGCAAATAATGATTCAAGGTTTAAAAAGAAAGTCCAACGCTTGTATATTATATGCGTAGAAAAGAGCACATTGTCAAAATAAATATTATTTGAAAAAAATTATTAATTCAGTGTTGTACTATTTGTTTGTCAGCAAGTAACCATATTGGCAAAATACAATTAAAACATCGAAAAATGTACATGAAGCTCAGTATGCTTTTCATTATTAAGCACAAGAGACTATAGACAAAAATAAATATGGTTTTAATTTTACCAAAACAATCTGTGCACCAACAGTTATAAATGTGATTTGTAAACATTGATGATATAAATATAACATATTATAAACCATTGATTTGTGTGTTACATAAATAATGATAACTAATTCAGGATGATATATCCAAAATCAAAGCACACGTATATTGCACTGATTCAAAAAATTTAAACAAATTCAAAACAAAACCTGTTAGAATTATAAAAAAAAAAATTATTGTTAAAAAGAAATTAATTTAATGAAATTTTTAGTATGTTGTTACTTTTCATTTGGATTAATCTGTAAATTTGACCAAAATGGTAAGCCAAATGTTAAAATCATTTCAACCAATTCATTGAACACGTCCAAATACAACAATTTTTATAAAAGTGGTTCAAGTTATATAGAAGCTTATCTCATTTGAAATTGTAATGTGAAAGAATGGTTAAAGTTAACACAAAGTATAGACAATATGAACATTTTATTATTTGTTTTAATCTATTATCTTAAGTTATCAGTGATGCTAATTAACCAAGGTATTTGTACAGACGCTGATGCTAGCTTGTTTATGAAAGCAGTTTTGCTAATGAACCATTAGTCTAGGACGAACTGACCTCAGAATTGATGTTATCTATAAGAGTCGGTGGTTGCTCGTGCCATATAATAAACAGGAAGGAAGATTAAATGATAACTGAACTGATAAACAACACATGCTTCTGTGTTAGTAATCTCTTCGTTAGTATTAAATATATGTAAAAAAAATTTGGTAAACACTTCATTTTCAAAAATCAATGTTATTTTGTAATTATACATTGTACATGTAATAGCATTTGTTCTCTTATTAGTTCTCCTTTATATTTTCTATGAAAGTAAATAATTACATGCATTTAAACACTCAATAATTATTTCATTCATCGAACTACGTATTATATCCCTAGTTGATGGGGTGTGTTCAGAATGGACTCAATTACTTTACAACAATCTGCCCTGAAACTTTACACCATAAATGAGTCGATGCTCATATTGCATTACAAAAGGTATGACTCTCGCAGAAATAAGGAAGACAAATCAATCAAAAAGTGCTCAATAATATGTAATAAAATGAAAATAGAACGATAAGAAAGCGGGCCCTGATAGAAGAAACAAATGATGAAGAATGAAAATGAATGAGCACAAATTTATTGAAATCAACCTAAATAAACGATATCCCTTTTTTATGCACTTGATCATATTTCTTTTTTATGACCTTTATATATCCTATACATTTTTGTATTCGATTTTATTGTATCAATTTAACACATTGTTCTTTTCTTATTATCGCCTGACAATTTTGTCATTTTAATTTCCTACTCTCATATAATCGTTATATTTTTTTTCAATATCGTTTTCTTTTCCTTCGCTTTACTGACGAATGGTATAATTGCTTTAAAAACTGTGATACATTATTTGATGGTTCCCAAGTGGGTTTTGATCCATCAGCCCATTTCACTAAATAATGTCTTTTATTATTCATGTATTTCGATTTCAACAACTTTTCAACTTCATGCCATTGTCCATTTGGCTTGTTTTTATTTTTATCTTGATTAGCTCTGTCATTCACATTACTCTGACAGTTTTGCTTATTTACCTCATCTCGAGTTACATTATTTTGAATCTTGTTTTGTACTTCACCATCGTTTGCATGAACAGGTGGTGGTCTGAAATCTCGCGGATCCTTATATAACTTTAAGCGATTTGCATGAACCGATGATTTCAATTCTATGTGATTATCACATCGGCGCAACCTAAAGGAATGATTTGGGTTAACCTTAATTATATAATAAGGACCCTCCCATTTAGGTTGAAGTTTATGTTTTTTTCCTGGGGTACGTTTCATGACTTTGAGTAGTACTTGGTCCCTTATCCGAAATTGTGGTACCTTTGTTTTCTTATCAAACCGTTCTTTATTTACCTTTTGGACATCTTTTACATTTTGTTTTGCGAGTTCTTGAATAATTTTTACTTTATGGACCAATTCCTTTACGTATGCATCAGGCGCTTTGTTTAATTCCTCAGTTGGCAATAACGCAACATCCAACGGTAAGGACATTTCTTTTCCAAATACCATATAGTATGGCGAAAACCCCGTTGATTGCGTCGAGGGACTCATTCTAAATGCCATCAAAATACTGGGCAAAATTTCATCCCATTGTGTTTGTTCTTTTTGACAATAAGCCCGTAAAGATTGCGCAAGCGTGGAATTAATTCTTTCACAAGCTACATTACTTTGTGGGTGATAGGAACTTGTGACATGTCGTGTAACTTGAAAAATTTTACACAAGACCTGCACTATTTTTGACATAAAATTTTGTCCCCTATCACTGACTAAAGTCCTAGGAGCCCCATACCTAGTAAAAATTTCTTTGTATAATACATTAGCAACTTCAGTAGCCTCCTGAGTTTTCATTGGCAAAGCTTCTGACCAATGCGACAAGGAATCTGTAACCAATAGAATGTATTGAAAGCCTTGTTTTGTTTTTGGTAACCCTGCCAAAATGTCCATATGCCATCTATCAAAGGTACCTTGGACTGGCAAGGGATGCAATGGTGCATTTCGAGCTGACGTATCTCGTTTGACCCTTTGACAGATGTCACATGACGTTACATAATCGTAGATATTTTGATACATTTTAGGCCAAAAGTATTTTTGTTTTATCGCCACATATGTCCTTTGAACGCCTAAATGACAACCGCCTGCAATCGAATCATGATATGACCTTATCACATCATTTCTTAGTTTTTCCGGAACAGCCAATTGTTTTAAAATTACTTCCGTTTTTGCCTTATTTTTAGTTCTTGGTTGGAATATATGAAACAATACATCATTTATAATTTCATACTGATTTGCTTCATACGGTATTGCTTTTGCACGATTTTTATCTGCTGGAAGAAGTCCTTGTTGTATATACTCATAAATATGCTTAAAATATGGGCAATTTTGTTGTTCACTTTTAATTTGAGTTTGATCCGATAGTACACTTATTGTTGTGTTTTGACATTCTGTTTTCTTTTCAGCCATTTTTAAAATGTCTTCATAATTTTCATTTGCATAGATGAATGTTATTTCTGTTTTTTCTGACGGTAACAAATCATCATCTTGGGAGAACTCGTTTGTGTTTTGAGACCTGTCTTGATCTGGGTATGGCCTTCTTGAAAGAGCATCACAATTTTGATGTTTTATTCCTGGTCGATGTTTAATATCAAATGTATATTCTTGCAATTTTAAAGCCCATCTAATTAATCTTGCATTTGTATGTTTTATCGTTTTTAACCAGGTAAGCGCCTTGTGGTCGGTATTAACAATGAATTTATTGTTAATTAAATAAACGCGAAAATGATCAATAGCTGATATTAATGCTAACATTTCCTGTTCCGTAACAGAATATGATTTTTCTGTATTGCTAAGCGCTCTTCCACCATATGCGATTACATGTTCCTTATTATCATCCCCAATTTGTGACAGAACATAACCTATTGCCATTCCAGATGCATCGCACGATACAATAAATTGTTTTTGAAAATCTGGATACGTCAAGATGGGAGTATTCGTTAAAGCTTGTTTTAATGAATCAAAAGCAGTTTGACAATCTTGTGTCCATTTAAACAGCGTGTTCTTTGTCAATAATCTATTTAAAGGTAGCGCAATTTTGGAATAACCTTTGACAAATTTCCGATAATAATTTGCAAGACCCAGAAAACTGCGAACATCATGCTGATTTTTAGGTAAAGGATAAGATTTTACCGCGTCAATTTTGGATGGATTTACTTTTATTCCGTCTTTTGCTATAATATGTCCCAAATAATTTACTTCTGATTTTGCAAATGAACATTTGAGTGGTTTTAATGTCAAATTTGCGTCTCGTAATCTTTGAAAAATTAAAGAAAGATGTTTTAAATGATTTTCAAAATTATCTGACCATACAATGATGTCATCGATGTAAACCAAGCAATGTTTCCACGTAAGACCTTTTAGAATCATATTCATGAGCATTTGAAAAGTCGCAGGTGCATTAACTAATCCAAAAGGCATTCGTTTAAACTGATATAAATTATCATGCGTAATAAAAGCAGTTTTATGTTTTGTTTGTTCATCCAAGGCAATTTGCCAATAACCCGAAGCCAAATCTAGAGTTGAAAATATCTGAGCTTTGGTTTGACCTACCGCATCGAATACATCATCTAAACGCATAGATGGAAAAGTTTGAAGTTGAGTGACCGCGTTCAATTTTCTATAATCTATTGCAAATCTATATTCATTATTTGGCTTTTTAACTAAGACAACCGGAGAAGCATACGCAGAAATGCTTTCTTCAATTATATCGTATTTCAACATTTGTTTAACCTGTTTTTCAATTTCCAACTTTGCTTTTGGCGATGTTCTATAGGGCTGCGATTGAATAGGTTTTTCCGTTTCTGTTATAATGGAATGATAATAATTGTTGCATTTACCTAATTCTGATAAATCATTTGCAAAGACATCACTGTTTTGATTGATAAATTCTTGAAATATTTGCTTTTGCTGATCTGATAACACAGCTGATGTTAAGTCTAACGGTACATGTTTATATTTTGATTTTATAGTTGTGTTATTTTCGTCTATGGAATAAATAGCTTTTGTCCGGATCGTACTCACTGTAGCTATTATCGTGCCCGCGGTCAAGCATACGTTCTTATTGGATGCATTGGCTACTTGTATAAACACGCGCTTCGGCCGATTAATTACAAGACACTTTGCAATTGCGAGCTGCTTTTGTATATTGCCAGTCGGTTCTAATAACACAGTATGGTTTTTCTGAGTGCGCGAGAGTTTTATTGGAATATTTGCAAATCCGTTCGGTTGTACGGTAATTGTTTTTGAGACTCTGGCCAAACCATTACTTACGTTAATTATATTAACATAAGTAGAAAACTCTTGTAAATACAATGTTTTCGTACCCCAATCAATGCATGCTTTTTGTTTTTCCATAAAATCAGTTCCCAAAATTAAAGATTTGCACAAGTCTTGAATGACATAAAAGATTTGCTTAAATTTAAGACCTCCTATTTTCAATTCCAATTCAATTTTTCCATCCACTGTATGTGCCGTTCCCCCAGCACCGGTGATAAACGAAATTTCTGAATTTTGAAGTTTATCTTCATGAATTTTGATTTTGTTCAAGGTTTCTGAATTAATGGCTGAAATTGCTGATCCTGTATCTAAAAGAGCGTTAAACCTAGCGGTTTGTACAAACACTGGAATAGAACATTTTTCTTTAAAAGAAATTAAAGCATCACGAGATTCCATCTCTTGCAACTCTATTGAATTATTTTGACTTTTCTTTTGTTTGCGATTAGATTGTTGATTTGCTTTTAAATTTTGAGTTTTTGAAAGGCACTTTCTGGAGATAGGGGCAAATCTCTTTTGTTGAACAAAATATGATTGTTTGCATGCCCTTGAATAATGACCAACTTTGTTACAATTATAACACAAGGCATTCAGAGCTGGACATGTAGACCTATCCATGCACATGCCTAAACAAAAATAACATTGCGGAGCGATCATGCGGGGGTGTTGTGTTAGCTGCTGCTGCTGTGCAGTAGGTGTTACATTGACCTTGGGCAGTTCGTACCTAGCCATTCTTGACCTTTTAACTCGGAGATTGTGACGTCTTGGCATATAATTAGGTGTTTGTTGAAATCTAACCCTGTGATTTTCTACCTGTGGCAATTCTTCACAATATTGCGATGCAAAATATTGAGATTGATTTTGATCTTGGGATTCAAAACATTTTAGATCATTGATTTCTGATTGCGTCTGAATTTTCTCTTTCAAACTTTGAATTTCTGTTAACAAATGTTCGTAATTTTCGAACGTCATACTTTGACTTGGTTGAAATTTTTCAGCTAAAAGAGCAATTTTCCTCAATTGTTCAATTGAATTAGGATTTTTGGTAACAACATACGTTCTTATCTCAGATCTTAAACCATTCATTGCAACCGAAAGTAAAATATTGTTTGGAATATTGTTAATAGTTCCTTTTTGAATAAGTCTTGTTAAAAAATCTTCAACAGGTTCTGTTTTATCTTGTTTCAATTGTAATATTGACAAATCCAAAAAATGTTCTAATTCTCCAAATCTTTCCTGAAAAAGAGATGTTAGTAACGTTGGGTTAATTTTATGTTCATACGGTAAGGAATCATACCATACTTTGGCATGACTTTCTAAATAAAACGGAAACGCATTAACTTTCTTGGAATCGGGTAAATCATGAAATTTGGCCCACTGCGTAAAACTTTGTAACCATGCTTTGACATCTTGAGTACAATCTCCTTTAAATTTTTCTAACTTGATAATTGAAGACATTTTAAAAGGTAGACAAAAACAGTTTCTACCTGGTGTTTGTACTGTTCATAGTTCCCGTAGATACATATTCCTAGCTGATGCGAGAGAGGTTTTCCAGTGCGTTTTTAATGTCTGGGACTCGGAGTGCGTCCGGAGCGATGTATCCGTCCGCGTTGATTTGCTGTAGGCGTTGATTACGTCCAGGGAATCGCTTCGGTCCCGGGTGTTTGAAAAGGATCCCGGGCGTCGTTTGCGTCCTGGGAGTGATCAGACAATGCTGTGGAGGCGGTGTTGCTCTACGTTCGTTGCCCGATCTTATTCGTTGGGTCGTTGATGGCTCCTCCGTTGCGTGGCTAGGACAAGTTGGAAACCCGGATTCCACCACTATATCATAACGTCCATTTCTATATCATAATTCCTCCAGTCTATTTTATAAAAGTCGACTTGGGGTTATATGGACTGTTATGATATTTAATTTATTTAGATCCACGAGATCTTTGTTCCAACATCCCCACACTTGGCGGGTGCCCTAGCCAAGGTGTTTCCGGAATGTCTCCTCCTCTACATGGGGAGTAGCCTGTGTCCCGGTCTGTATAAAAGAGGAGGCAGAAAGACAGCTTCCAGATGACTACTCTTTTATTAATTTAATATGACATTTAAACAATAAATATCAATATTAATTACAATGAAATTTATCAGCATTAATATTTATTACAAAAATCTCTGAAAATAAAATATTAGTTGAACCCTCTGAATCTATTAACTTTACTATTGAGAATGCGCGCAAGCGTTATAATTTATCTTACCTGTATAAAAGAGGAGGCAGAAAGACAGCTTCCAGATGACTACTGGAGAGCCGTGTTTCCCGCACCCCAATTTTATACGCACGGACACTGCGCTACAACATTCTCCTCCTAATAAGTAAATGCGATCAAGTGCATACTAATGATCTGACGCACCGTGGTCAGTAGTAGAGTTTTATTTAGATTTCTGACCCGGCGTCGACAGGCTCATCACTGGACTTAATAACACATTTCTCCATGAACATAAATAAACATACGGTATCTATCTAACGC
This sequence comes from Magallana angulata, assembly GCF_025612915.1. NCBI lineage: Eukaryota > Metazoa > Mollusca > Bivalvia > Ostreida > Ostreidae > Magallana > Magallana angulata. The sequence goes on from NC_069112.1 coordinate 41,197,629, forward strand.
ATGTACTTTAACCAATTTCTATAGAATTCCCGTTATGATAGATGCATTGCAAGTAAAAAACGTGAAACGCGGGGCAAGTCATAATTAATATCCCTAATAACCGTTACTTAAAAATAGCGGCTTTGGATTCAAATATTATCATATACGAATATAAAGTTCACTTTTTAAAATCATCTCCACGATGATAATATTATATCCATCGGAAATCAGTATTTTGTTTTGCTTTAAAAGAAATGTTCTATCGGGAGCAATCCCGCGTTCGTTTAAATTGCCAGCGTACATTTGTCATGTCAGTAATACACATTGTGCTTTATATGACGGCCGTGTATACGTACTGTAGAAAAGTTGAGTTTAATTACCATGCATTCGAACCATTTAATTAACACATCTCCCAGTACTGAAACAATTCAAAATGTCTCTGTTACAGTAACGGGGCGTTAAACATGTGTACGTCCAGCTCTACGAGCATATGCACTGTCGTCAAGGCGACGGCCTGAATACAGCTAGCGACTCTTCTATCGATCGGTTACCTGAGTCTCGTAATGCATCTAAATATAGAAAGGGGTACAGTTATGAAACAAACAACAAAAATAAGGTCAAAGACGTTCATCTTTATGAAATGAATATGTACATATGAATAAAAACATTTGGGAATTTTATGTAGAATTATTTTTGCGCGCTGCATGTATCAGTTAGTGCATTACAAAAAGCCCTTTCATAACCTCCTAAACGTGCGCACCCCCCCAAAAATGGACAGAACTGACAACAATTGTTTCTGCAAATACTGGCTTTAAATTACGAAAACATTAAATTGAATACCACGGAAGGATTCAAAATTAATTTCTTTACAACTTTGCTTCAATAATGCATTAGAAATTTTTATTCCTTTACAAGTTATTGACAAGAAACTTTTGACGCATCTAACTCCTTAATTATGGGGACCAGCCCCTTTTTCTGTATACCAAATGAAAGGTCTTGGTAAGACCAAGATCTTTTAAAATACATGTTATAACAAATTTTTATCAGGTAGGAAACTAACACGGAAAATACGCGAATTTTTTTGAATTTTTTTCTTGCCTTTGTTTCAACATCTATACCACCCCTTTTATTTGCATTTAAATAATAAATAAAATATATCTCGCACAAATTCAATGTATTAGCTTCCAAACCAGCCCATCTTTGAGACTCTGCCAGTCATCGTTATAGCTAAACCCCCCTGGACAAAAGAAGTCGTTAAATTTTACTAAAAGGGGAATAACTCAAAACCGAATGGGAATTTTTCTCAACTAAAATATGCAACGACAACATCACGCGGCATTTTATCAGTCCTGAAAATTTCAAAACAATCGGTGAACAAACGAGCGAGATATTAAGGATCAAAGTTGGCGTCTAGAAGAAAAAAAAAATAATAAGAAATTTGAAAAATTTTCAGAATAATAGTAAGGTCTTCCGTTGGAAACGGAAGACCTTAATTTTGCAACTATATTCCCTGTTGTAATGCCAACTTGAATCAATCCCTATTTTATTTACAGAAAACTCAAGTAAAGAGAGGCGGATTGTCACTTTGTCTGACGAATGCAGATGCGTCAAAAGAATTTCGAGAACTTCACAATCGGTGTGGAGCAAACAATAAAAATGTACCACCCAGGGGAATCTGTCCAAACCCAAAGAGGGCAACAATTTCACCATAAAACGCTTTGACTTTTATTCATCCAACGGAATAATCAATTCTTGGTGTGAAAACTACATGTATTTCTTATTAGTTTTCAGTTAAAAAAAAATGAAACTAACCATTAACTGACTTTAATAAAAATGTTGAAAAATTAATATGTATGCTTAGCATACTGAATATTTTTTTAAAGTTTATATAGAATCCAAAATATACGAGGTAAATTCTCCAAAAATACTTCTATTAAGAAATACAAGACAAATAATTAAAACAAATATTCCTTTTAAAGGAATGCTCGGAATGTAATATCATTGGTAAGCTCTGTTTATGTAATATAAAATCATTACGCAACATTCAATAATAAAACTATAACACTGTTTTGTTGATTTTCGAAATAGCAAGGCAAGGGTAGGCTTTACTTTTTAGTAGGCAAATGAGACTTCCAATAAATATATTTACTCATATGTGAAGAAAAACCTGATTTGAAACATTATATATGTAACTGCATTTTAAATGTGTTTTTTTTAAGACTGACGGATAAGAGTAATGTTTTAAGTAATCTACGTGTAATCAAAGATTCAAATGAGGTTTCCATTGTAAATAAAGTAATGCAAATCGAGCGCAGTGCGTGCGCATATATTAAAATTTGCCAATTGCCACAAATGGACACATCTATGATCGGTCGATCGAGGCCGATAGGAATAAAAGATTCAAAATGGCGAAATTAATACGATATATTTCTAGTTTGAAAAATTGAACAACACCCTAGAAATTCATTATAAGAGACAGGTAGTTTCTACACACCGTGGCTGATGCCACCTTGTCACCACTTGCTAGATGCACCGTTGAGTTACATGTAGTCAGGAAACTGTTAACAAATAAATCATGGTTTAAATAAATAATATTTGCATATTAAGATTAGTTTTGACTGTTTAAGTTTTAAATATCATTGTTAATAATTAAAAAAAAAAACCAAAAGTTGCAAAATCTTTAGCTCAGAATCAAAATATAAATACTAAGATTAGGTTCTTATATTTATAATTAACATATATAATCATTTTAATATTTGTGTTTGGAGGTTATAAATGCACTTAATTGCTTTACTCGCACAAAATCATGCCGATGGTCTCCACATAGGAAAAGCTGGATAACAGGCAAGAACAAAGGGAGGTAGAACCAGCCAATTCACCACATGATGCAGATGGTATCATGCATAAACCTACAAAGTTTAACATAACGTTATACATTTTAGCAATTGCACTTTGCAACAGTATAAACTAAACAATGTCAAATGACGAAAAATGAACTTTTAACCATGGAAAATCTTTTTGCAAGCGGTCTCGGGCGCTAGCAACTACGTTAGTCTTTTTCATTAGAATACACATGCTCTATAGTAGGGGATTCTAGGAATACTGTACTTCTGTAGATAAAGTGTACCATTTGAATTTCGTCTTATCATCTTCACATGAGCTTTTGTGTTTTATTGTAAATGTCAAAAAGTAACAGTAGTTTAGGTCTTATAATGCAAAGTTATTTTCAATATTGCAATAAATTATAGCTAGCTTTATCTTAAATTCCTTCAAGCTCGGAAAAACAACTTCGGATATGTTTTCTGAGCTTGCTGGAAACACCCGAGAAGATATGATTGCTACAAAACAGAACCTACGGTTCTTGAAAATGTTCACCTCCAAATTGAAATTACAGTAGATTCATAATGATGAAGGCACAGTCAGTGAGCTATACCATTGCCAATGTGAAGCACACTCAAGATTCACAATTCTAAATTGAGACCCCACTGTACCACAATTCCAGTACACCACTGTGCCTCCAATGGTTAATTAATCGATTCAGAAATTTAAACCAAATGAATTGCCAATCTTTTTAAAAAATAAGCTTGTTTGATAATTGACAACCCTATGAACAAAGAATTAGCATCTGATTTTTATTCAAAGTTAATGTAAACAATAGTGAACACAAAAGATGCCAAGATGGACGCACAGTTACATAGAAGAATACTATTAGAAATGCCACTTGCTCATTTACATGTATTTTATGTTGTTTCTTCCTAAATTTTGATTTCTTTATATAAATAAAAATATACATTATTATAAACATTACAATATGTACAAATTTTCTTGTGGCAATTAACAAATGTTCCTAATATACTAAAGAAAATCAAGAGTTAATCTAATACTCGAAGATAACATAGGTGTTAATGTTTACAATAGCAGAACAATCTTTATCGTCAATGGATAATGCTAAGCAATCAATGTTTGTGATATAGTGTATACTCTCAGGGCAAGTTAAATTACATTTCAGGCAGAATGAAAACACACAAATACATGCAGGGTTGTCTGCACCCATAGAATATATACATGTATGTAAGGCACTGTATTTTTAAACCTTACCAAAAACAAGTTGAATGCATTTGGATAAATTCAACATAGGGGTTGAAGCAGTTGATTGTAATGAGACACTGGAGCATACAACTTATGGAATCAAACACCATGACACGGGTACCCCGCATCTTTCACCTCTTCTACACAACACAAGTAGTACAGGATTCTACATATGAAGTACATGTGTAAGCTACAGCGTAAATGAAATCAACAAATTACCAGTTATTTAGACTAGATTGTATGCAGCGATACGAATAATAGTTGATCAGTATGCAGTCTTTGGAGCTGGCGATCAGCTAATAAAGGTGTGAAGACAAAAAATAGCACTTCATAATTTGAAACCTCAAAGCTATCACTCTTTTTCTCTGTAGGTTATGTATTCCAGCCAATTTAAACAAATAAAGTCAAAATTTTACAGTGCACTACACAAAAGCATTGAATCGCAAAGCCGTGTTCACTCCAGATTAGTTTCAACAAAATGTTTTGACTGACCCCTGTCATTGAAAGCAAGGTGTATGGTGATTGCATGATGCAAATTGAATGAAGGTGATGACAATCTAGTTGTTGCTATTAACAATGTAATACTACCAAACGGTTGGTTTTATTCAATGATGAAAAGTGATAAACAAGCTATAAAGAGCGACCCAAGGCCTTACAAATTTACCAATGTTATTAAAAATGTCATTCCATCAAGGTTACCTAATTTAAACATGTTAAAGGTATTTTATTTTATAAAAAGAAATTGAACAACAAATCATAAATCAATATCTGGATTAAATCAAACCAAAAATAAAACAATGTTATAAAACAACCTGACATAACCTTTTTCTATTCTTTTCATGTAAACAATGTAAACAATAAAGTTGGGATCAGAGACTCGGCGATCGATTACGTAATACAAATAAACTGAAAAGCTTTGCAAATTCTACTTTACCTGACATTACTTCAAAATGCGAAAACATGCATAATGCTTAAGTGCTTTTGAGAATATAAATGCCATTAATTATGTAATAGATCATGAATAACACATCGGCGATCATCTCACTAATATTTTCTAACAATAATGAAAGTAAGTCTGTCCATTTTTAGCAATAATTTGCACCTCGATCCCGATCCCATTGAACATAAAAATCTACAAATTTTACTGTGCAACATAAAAACTATTTCACTACATACCTTCGCTCTATAAACAAGTTTGCATTAGGTATGTATACAAAAGTAACTAACTACACTAGAATTATTTCTAACTAAGACAAAGACCAAAGTGAACAATGACCAAAATTAAAAAAAAAATAAAACTTTTAATTAAATCCATAACTAAATTAATTTCAAGCTCAAAATTTCTTAATTAGAATGATTTTAAAAGTTTAACCACAACAATTATTTACCTAAGAAAAATAGAACTAAAGTTACCTAGATAGATTAAAAGAAGGCAGGAATAAAGCAAACGTCCGGCTGGTTTTATTCAATGATGAAACGTGACCAGCCGGGACGCGCAACCTGTTTGAATCAAATTTCTAATATGTCCTTTTAAACCAATCAAAAATGATTCTGGAGATATTGGTTGCCAAAAAAGAATTAGATTACAAAAGAACACTTGGTCAATGCGTGACCACTTAATCTATAAGTCTTTGTGACGAAACTAATTAAACAATACTTGGCCAGGTAAATAATTCTAGGGGCATCGTTAATCCCGTAACAAAGAACTTATCATTCATGGACTAAATCAAATGGATGCTATAAAAAACATTTACAACAAAATTACCTCAAAAATCTTGTGAAGCCCACGTTCGAAAAACTTTTATCAGAAGAACAAAGAAACCTTAAGTTTGGCATACCCGATAAAATAAAGTTGACATGTGCATTAAATAAAATGACACCTCAGAGTAACCAGACAAAAGCTAAAAAAAAATACATAAAAATTTCTGAAACATTTTGTTCTTACAGCACCAAAATCAATTAGACATTAAATTCTGTAATAGTTAAATTTATTATAAAATATATTTCAAAGAAATGCAAATTTAACTGTTTGAATTACTAAATTTAAATACATATTTCAGAGATCAATAAGTATATTCAAAAACTGTCAGTTTTTCTCCACGACAATACCAAACAGGATTTCGACTAAGGGATATTAATCTTTAGAGATAGTGTTGCGTCATTACGAGCATTTTGCGATATGTTTCCTTGCTTGAAGCAAAACTGTAAATTATGTATAAATAAATTTTGAACATTTATGAATTTAAAGTAACAGCGTGGTTCAGTAGTTCATCAACAGAGAAAACATGAGAAATAACTAAAATATGCATTATCTCTTTATATTCAGCGACAATCAAAAAGCCATGCACCTTTTCATTTGATTAATTTATATCAAATCTGCTTTACCAATGAAGTCAATAAACGATGAAATAAATTGGATTTACTCTTTAACGAGAAACCAAATCCAAACATTAATCAAATTCCATTATATATGTTATTTAGGTTAAATAACAGATCTTATGAATATTCATTAGTTCAAAGTTTATCAAGATATTAAAGCCCTGCCTCCAAAGTTCATCCTTAACTGTGCTTCGTAACGATAACGTACAATGTTTTCGAGCAAATCGACATTCGTAGAAAATGTAAATGTCATGTCTCGCATGTCAGAATTGTAATTACATGAAGTTAACCGCGGCTTTTGGTGCCTGATTAATTTGAGTTTAATTACAAAAATGTCGATGAACAGAATTGCTCTTTTAAAACGGTAACATAAAACTTACATTTTTGGGAAAATAATAAAAGCAAAGCAATGAAGGTTGACCTAGTAATATTTTGTTTTTGCAAATTTAAAAAAAATATGATTATTATAATTTAATATGTCAAAAAACGTCAGTGCTAATAGAAAAGTATCCTTTCCTTTCAACTCGTAACAAAAAAAAATCGGTGACAATTTATTTTTACAACTTACTAGTAAATGCATATGTTTAGTTTATTAAAATTAATAGAGAGAAAGGAAATAAGTGAAATATGGGAACAAACATTAAAAAACTTGTATGAACAATCTTAGATATAGATTAAGATTACCATTGTAAACAACAACTTTTTTTGTTACACAGTAAACTCACATCCATTTAGTACTCTCCCATCGATTTGTTTTTAAAGAAATTGGTTTGTAGTTTACGAAAGCCGAGAAGGATCATTCGAGATTCGAGATTCAAAATACGAGATTAGAATCAAATCAAATTCCAATCAAATCATGGATCTAAAACCTGTATCCTAGCAACATCAAACTGTTCTAAATAAAGATCATTCGTACATGCTCTTTCCTACAAATAAATGTCTTAATAGCTCTTATATAGTGGCTATAAAATGGTTAAATTATCATTGATAAATTAACCCCACACAGTATAAACAATTAAATTAATGCTAACACTGTGGACTTTGCGAATCTATGTAATTGTGTTTGTCCTGTTTGTATCCCCCCCCCCCCCCCCCCCGAGCCATTTTAACCCGTTGTGTATTCGCCCCAACAGTTTAAAAATCAGCTCGTGAAGAAAGATCTGTTTAATCTAAATCTAAATAATTAAAACTGAGTGTGGTTTTAGCTATGAAACGAAATTCAATGTTCAATGAAATAATCGACATGTCAAAATTTAGGTTATTATAAAGTTTTAAACCATAGAAGATATAATGATTTACAACCACAACGACAACAATCCAGATAGGAAATAGTGTATTGTAGGGTATCAATGCCATTGCCGATATGAGAGAGAGAGAGAGAGAGAGAGAGAGAGAGAGAGAGTTTTGTAGTGTCAAATTCAAATTTGATTTAGAATTGAAATTGATTTGATTTGACACAAGCATATATAGACAATAATTAAGCCTCTTAAAGGAGAAAAGGAAAAGAGAGGAGGTAGCTAGGGTAGGGCAGAGACCAACTAGCAAGCTTTGATTTTAACGGTGTTAGCGCACCTTTACATCGACTCTCTCTCTCTCTCTCTCTCTCTCTCTCTCTCTCTCTCTCTCTCTCTCTCTCTCTCATATCACCTAGCATTTCCGTTTCCGTGAGGGGGTTTGGGATATTTGTGATGTCTTGCATTAGTTATCGAAAATGAAAAAAAAAAAAATAAAATGTGTGCGGATGTTGTACTCAATAATCTGTTTTCAGTATATAAATTTCAGGGGGGGGGGGGGGGGGTTATAGTCCTAATTTAATTTAATTTGTCAGTTATTCTGACCCCTCTTCGTTTTCCAGGCCTTTTTTTTTTAATTTGGCACGGCAAATTAATTTCAAACTTTCTGTGTAGCTCCATAACGATGCACTATAGATAAATTATGAGTATTTTTACTTTTGATGGACAGGTATATATCCGTACTTGATTTTAAATTTGACTCTTATAATCGGTCTTAATGTTCCAATAAATATAGGGTAGGAAAGAGTAGACGGGACTTTTTTGCGCATATCCTACTGTACCATTCATTCAACACAGGTAAATTAGCACTAATCGAGTTCGATTTGCTTTCCTTTTTTTATTCACTGGTTTTAAAGCTATTCATTTTTGTAAATATTTCGAATTTATGGCCTGATTATATATAAATTAGAGCTTCGCTGGTGCATCTATTTACCCAAATGGACCAAAATATAACCAAATGAATCTAAAAATGTTGACAAAATTAGTTTTAAACGACTAATTTTTCAATTCTAATCGGGTATGTCCTTTAGAAAAATCTAGACCACATGTTTAGGAAGTAAAACGACAGTTGTTTCATTTTTTTATGGGCAGGGGGTAGGTGCCGGTAAAGGACATGTATTGCTTGTGGCAGTTGGGCTATACTCTCATTTGTTTTAAAAGGTAATACTACATATTGATATAAAATGAAAGTTTCCAATTACACTGTACATAGCTTTTATCATGCATTTTGACCCGTGCAATTGTTTAAACATTTTTTAAAGCATTTAATGTGAGTCAACCGATCATTTTTGGAATATATTTTTCTGGATCCCCGCTAATCTCAGCGAGATTCGTCGAGACTGAAAATTTTTTGACGGACGTCTCTTCCGAATCTCAGACTAAAGCCACACAAAGTGATTCGGGAAAATTTCCCCAACTTCGGCCGGTTGTTACGATAGAAATACGCTGAATTTAATCATCTGCTCGCTTTAACTTCTTACTTTGAACATCCCTTTAACTCCCTATCAACATAAAATGTTAGGTTCCTACCGTTAAAAGATTTATATCCCACAAAATATGAACTTGTTTATTTTTCAATTCATTTCCACACTCATTTACATCTCCAATGCTGAAGAGTTCCAGTCAAGGTCACAAATAGCCTGTTTCAGAATATGTCGTACTCAAGATTTCAACCTTATCATTTTATGAATATTACATTATAGAATTCAAAAGGTGTAGTTATAAATACCGGATATTTCCTTTTTATTTATTATAAATTCCATATTTCATTTTTGTTGGCATATACCTTGACATCTTAATGCATTTATAAAGTTTATGTTTGCCCTATCATAATTTTCTATGTAAAACTACGAATACGACATATTTTGAAACAGTCTATTTATGACCTTGACTGGAACTCTTCAGCATTGGAGATGTGAATGAGTGTGGAAATGAATTGAAAAATAAACAAGTTCATATTTTGTGGGATATAAATCTTTTAACTATAGGAATCTAACATTTTATATTGATAGGGAGTTAAAAGGATGTTAAAGGTAAAATGTTGAAGCGGGCATTTGATTTAATTCAGCGTATTTCTATCGTAACAATCGGCCGAAGTTGGGGCAAATTTTCCGAATCACTTTGTGTGCACTGGTCTGAGATTCGGAAGAGATGTCCGTCAAAAAATTTTCAGTCTCGACGAATCTCGCTGAGATAAAAATCCCCGCCTGATACGTCCGCCTCCTTGTATATTAGAATTACATGTACAATGTATGTTGACCATATGTACACATTACCTTAAAGCTGACATGAATTCATCAAACGCATTTGGTCGCCATATTATTTTCGATCGCTCCTCTACTGCCACTGGGGTATATATATCGGTTGAGAAAGTTACGGTCGGTTGCTTTCCGATCAAAGCATTCAGGTTGCACGGACTTCTAAATGCATGAACTACACATTGTAGTAAAATGTTTGTAGTAAAGAATAAAGAAAACAACAATCAATGAAATACAAAATATGCTTATTCTGTGAAAGGATTTTCCAGATATCTTTATTATTTTGCACATACAGTGCTGCCTCAGTACGTATTCACATCGAACACGTGTGTCGTTCATACAGAGTGAATAACGTCTGCGTCTTTTTGAAAACCCCGGCGGCACTACATCGAACACAGTAGATAAATGATAGTAAATCCAAGAAAATGACAATGTAACATCGTTTCCACCCGTTCCACCGTTTCTAAAATCCATGCAATCATTGGCATTGCTCGATCTGCCACAGTGTGTTGTTTGCGCATGTGCGATGTTGTAACATACACAGGAAAACGGTCCACAATTATCGAGGAATTTTATAAGTATCTGCGCCTGGATTTCACTCTGTCTTGTTTCATCGTGTATTGGATATATCTTGCCAGTGCAGTGGTTGTCATTTTATCTTTTTTCAAAACGCGTTTCTACACGTCTTTTCGTCCAAGGCAACGTGTTCGGGTGCATGAAATACCTGAATGCGGTGAAGCATGAATAGTGCTCTCAGCTTATATAGGGGGTGTGTAGCGATGAACAGAACAATAGAAATCGACAACTAATATGGCGGTAGCCGGAGATAAAAGGGAAATAAATGCGTATTTATGAATTCATGTCAGCTTTAATCGGCTTTGTTATGTGACGATAGCATTTGCTATCAATGTATTTGCAGGATAGGTTACAAAAAACAACCTATTTGTTGGGTTTTTGCACTGATTATTTGAGATAATTTGTCGCCATGTTCTTTGCATTCCCCACACCACTCACAGTTTCTTTATTTGTTGTTCTGTGTGTTTGTGTAAAGCACCACTCGCCCTTTGTAGCTTCACCTTGATTACACTTTATCTGGCTAAGTGTAATTTAGTAGTATATTAAGTACACACATTTTTGCAGTGCTTATTTTCATCTTTGGAGAGTTACTTACATACAAAGTAAACATTTGTATGATTTATATGCAAGTATTGTCAAATTTGGTGCGCGGGGGGGGGGGGGGGGGGGGGGGGGGGGTAGGAAACCACAGAGAAACTTAACTTGGCTGTGATACATATGCCTGTCTCTACCTTATATTCTTTCTTGTTGATATATCAATGAATGAATTATAACAAAATACAACAATTAATTTTGAAAAATTCATGCACAATCAAATTAAATTTTTAAAAAAGTTTAACTGTTCTCTGCACAAGAAATCGGCAATGTGAACAAACTGGCACTCTATCATCCCTCCCTTTAATTGTAGAGAGTATGCATCCTTTTATATTGAAAACAATGCCAAAAGTAAGACTTGTTTACGGAAGAAAAGGAAAAAAAAAATGTATTAATTAATAATTCCGTATGATGTGATAATATCTCAATGATTAGTTTATAATCATAGTACTAGTGTATGCCTGTATACATACATAAACACGATAAGTAATGCTTATATTTATTGGTGAAACCGGACTGATTATTTATATTTCGATTATTTAGATACTAATCTTCATGCGCGGATCTAGAAAGGAGGGGGTCTGGACCCCCTCCTCGGGAAAATTGGAGCTTATTAAATTTACATAGTAAAATTATTTAAAATTGGCCTAGGACCCATCTATAGAAAAACTTTGCTCCGCTTATGAAGTTCTCTACCATAACTGCATTTTTACACAAAAGGGGTGAATAAACCCGGGGTTTAAACTATCAGTGGTGGTGAAATACCCCAGGGTTCAAACGTATCAGGTGGAAATGCACCAGGGCAAACAAAATCACTTAGATCTGCGAAGCACACTGCATTATTACTAGTCTACTTTAATATTCGGTGTAAAAATAAATACAAATAATTATTTAGTTAGCTATGTAGAAGTGAACATAGCATTTATTTCAATTTGTATATAAGAGCATGTACGAATGATCTTTATTTAGAACAGTCTGATGTCGCTAGGATACATATTTTCAGATCCTTGATTTGATTGGTTAATTTATATATTGAATCTCGAATTTCGAATCTTGAATCTCGTATTTCGAATCTCGTATTTTGAATCTCGAATCTCGAACGATCCTTCTCGGCTTTCGTAGTAATTTATATAGAAATCAATATAGAAATGAACATGCATTACCGATCCTAATTCCAGTTCTCTTCTCTTTAATGAGCCGTGTGCATAATATGCATATACATACATATGTAATACAAAATGTGTCAATTACTTTTATTTTGCAAAATACATAATGTGAATTTTTCAATTAAAGTATATGTTCAACAGTGAAATTATATCAAAGTTTGCAAGAAAGGTTTGTAAATAAATGTTAAACAATTAGAAGTGAAATACTTTGTTATAGCTTTCGAACATCTAAATTAAAACAAAAACGCATATTCACGACAACTTTATTTTTTGCTGAATTTAAAGCAAAAGGGGAAAAAAATCAAGAGTCATTGTTGAAGAACGTTTCGAATACTATGTTAATCTATAGTCATAAATAAATTGAAATATTTTAAGAAAAATTTAATTTTCCCGTTTGTCCTTGGGCGTCTGTCTTTGGTTACATATTAAACATGAAGAAAATATTGTATGGAAAGTCAATATTCAATAATAAACAAAAGAACTTGTAAATTCAACGACTTTTTTAAAGAAACACAATAGGACACAAGATTAAAAATGATGCAACTTGATTCTTTAATTCTTAGAAATGGTAAACTACAGCTAAAACACATTGAATTCAAATATTGCACACATTTATTAAAACTGTGCAAACCGTACGCGTTAAAATGAATGGAGCGCTAAAATTAAAGATATAAAGTAAAATACATCAGTAAATTAAAAAGAGGAACTTAAAGACGTTCGTTCCTTTGTTTTGGGAGACCATTTTGGGTCTACTCTATTCTAGAAATTATGCATGATTTATTGATTCTACCCATAGATTTAAATTCTATAATGCCAATTTAACTATCTTAAATAAAATAGCAATGGAAAAATACATTTTTACAGAATTTAATACGGGGGTATATTTTGTAGCGAAAGGCTTTTAAGAAGACAGTAAACATTTTTCATAACTCAGTTGTTTTACAGTACCGTCACTTTAGCTTCCTCATTTGCAGTGCAAACAAAATTTCCAGATAGTTTGTGCATTAGCATATCTTCATTTTGTTACGAAAAACATAATTTTACAATTTTTTAATATTTCTATCGACACATACATATGTATTGGCAAATTTAACTTATATTTCATAAAAAGTCAAGAAAAATAGGGCCATGTAGATCACTATCGCATCATTGCACCATCGATGTTTGAGTCGATAGTGCGATGACCATTGTGCGATAACGATGATGGGATGACGATGATGCAATGGCAATAGCCATGACACGATTGTGCGATAGCAATGATACGATGCTCTATTGCGTCATCATTAATTATTTATCGCGTCATCTTCATCGTATCATCGCTCTATCGACGTTCTTGAAAAAGGATAACATTCCCAGCAATAAAGAGCAAACGTAGATGGTGCGATGATGCGATAGTGAACTACATGGCCCTATCCGGATTCCATAATATAGATCCCCAAAATGTTGTTTTGAATTTTGGTTAAGCTATGTGTGTAGATTTTAAAAGAAATACGTAAAAAAAACTGAGAGACTTTTGATCGCAGGATCCAACGTCCTTAAAACATGATATTTGACATCTCTGCCTGCAATGGAGATTCAGATTCAACAATAACAGTTATAACAGCAATTCATTTCCTCATTGTTTGAATTAGGAGATACGCTTGTAAAACAGAATAACAATTGTAAATGCATTGCTGGAACACCTAATTGCTTGATATTAAATCCAGTTTTGTAAGCAACCATTACTAAATTTCAGTTGTCAAACATCAGAGACGATTGTTTCTGTAATGGTCTTAATCTACATAAAATATGATGTTAAGTCTTACGTAATTTACATAAAATTTGCCTTCCAAGCCCGTATGCTAGGTATAAATATCAGCAGCTTAAAAAGAGATCATTCAATCAAGATGAATGCTCTAACACTGGTTTGTGTTGCTTTCTGCCTGACGTCCGTTTTTGGCATTGGTTAGTAAGACGATTTAAATAATATTTTTTTAGTATGCTCGTTTATAATATATGAAAATAAAATATTTAAAAAAATGCAAATAAAAGTATGTGAACATAATGACGTGGTATTTCGTAAAACGCTTTCTAAAGAAACTATGTTCTGTTTGTTGACATGAACAATGTACATGTTCTTTAAGTTATTTTATTAAGATATTGTCTTTACGCGCCTAATTTTTTCGATGATTTCAGGCGAGGCTAACGGTGGAGGTTCCATACCCGTATACCCGTCGTCTCGCGGACAGAGAAACAACGGAAACCACTGGTCTTCATCCTATCCTGCGCCATGCACATTCGGACGTCAACTGGATCAAAATGGTTCTTGTCACAGGACATTGTATCCCGGGCAACAGTCTTCCTGCATTTCGGGATTTAACTGCAACGTTGATTACCCAGGTCAACCTGGAGTATGCTGTTTAGGTAGGCATAAGGACTTCTGATAAAATTGATATGTCAATAATATTTTAGGTTTGAAAAATATTAAAAAAATATCAAGATTGATAAATGGATTTGCAAATCCCTACAGTCAAAACACACATCATTTTTAATGACGAAATGACAATTTAAAATCAATAATTTTGATTATGAAAGAGTCGCTCAAGTCTGGTTATCCTTAATAACGATGAAATGTAGGAAAATTTAAACTGAAATTTAAGTGTGTATGGTTACGATGCATCTTTCTTTTTAACAGAAATGTATTTAAGTAAACAACTAAGCTGGGAAAATTTCACTTTTACTTTACGGTCAATCTGGAATCTTAGATATGTCCTATTAGATTATTCATTTCAAAAACATATACTAATAGGTAGTTTATTACTCTACAGAAAAAAAATAAACCTACAATTTTAGTTCATAATATGGAAACTTTTTTCTGTGCGCTTAATATTGCATAATTTTTTTCATCGTCTTAAACCTAGCTACCAATCCATGCGGCTCTGGAACTCCATACCGACGTAACGATGAAGCAATTAGCTGTGACACACAAAGCTGCCCCCGCGGATTCAGATGTAACAGAGGATATGGATACGCTGTTTGCTGCCGAAGTATCAACCACAAAAACTTTTAATGATTTTGATTTTTTTTTTATAAATATGGTTTTTTTTTAAACAAATTTAACTACATATACTTTTCATTGCATTAATATTTACATTTGACAATCTTATTGAAGATAATCGGATCTGCCCACCCAGAGGATGCTATGGAGGTTGACACGAATGCTGATGCGGTAAAAACGATATTAAATGAAAGTTCACTTTGATGTGAATTGTCAACATTTCAACTTACACTATTTTCAACATTTGATTGATATAAAGAAAATTTCCCTGAACCCTAATTTGACATTTCTTATTTCATTGATGTATTATATTGATATTAATATTAGACTTGAATCGACTGAGAAACGTGAGATTGCATGACAATTCGGAGTACCATCTGCAACTGCATGCCTATTATAAGTATTTTATGTTGATACATTTAAACTTTCATATTTTTTAAAGCACTTGGCAAATATCATGTTTGAGAGAGAGAGAGAGAGAGAGAGAGAGAGAGAGAGAGAGAGAGAGAGAGAGAGAGGAGCCAAGCGAGTGAGGAAAGTGAAGCATTTATTAATTGATCAGCAGTAACAAAAATTAAAAGTTTAAACTTATAGAAAAGAAGTATTTTGTTGAGTATAAGCTGACACGTCTACATTCGAACAATCCGTAAATTCAAAAAATGGTTATAAAAACAGAATTTTTTTAAAGAAATCGTCCATATTAAATGTCCAAATATGTGGAAGGTTATTCATTATTACAATGAATATTGTTATTGAAAATTACATCAGAAACAATTCAACATCGTTAATTAACAAATATACAACTTTTTTTTTTTAAACTAAGCGAAGCATGTTTATCAAATATAGGTTTAATAAATATAGGATAGAGATTCATGTACATATATTCTTTTCTTTTATGATATTGAATATAGGATTGACTTTGGCTTTCATAAAGTTTGCTATGCGGTTTTTAGATTTCACAACAAAAAATATACCGTCAATGCTTATAATTCAATTTAAAACATAGATCATGTATATATATTTAAATTAAATGTATTGTAAATGACAAGATTCAACAAGAAACAAACAAGTACACGTTATTTACACGCGGAGTGATTTTATCGTGGTGATTACGCTAGCTCCGGATGTACATTAACATAAACTATTGTGAAAAAACAGAATTGTTGATAAATGATTAGAATGATAATTGTTTATATTTGTTTGATTATTTATTGTGCATTTTCTGGCATAACTATTGATAGTACCTTCTTTTCTATGCTCGCTCATGAGCATGACGGAGTTCTATCCTGCCTCGCAAAGTGCCTCTGAGGCAGTATGCCGTTTACCTTTGTTAACGTTTTGCATTCCTATGCAGATATGTCGCGCATAAATTTTGAAAGTGGTATTTTTTCACTGGATTTTTGGAATCGCAGATATCCGTGTTGATATTATTAATCGCTTCTTTTGCGCAGTAATTAAACAAAGCATGTTAAGCAGACGTTTATGTATAATTCATATCGTGCACCCCCCCCCCCCCCCAAAAAAAAAATAGAGTAATCCTTCTTTGTGCAGTTATACTTATTGACATTATCTAGGTCAGATTAGCTCCTAATTAGAAGATTTAAGAAAATAGATGAAAGAAATGTACTTAATCAATGAATTATAAAATAATCATTATATATAAGTTGTTAAAATTTACACAAAATTAAAAACCAACATGGCAAATGCATTCACCACTCACTCATCTGTTTTTGTTCCTTTCTTCTTTTTTTTTTGGGGGGGGTGCGTTTTTTTTTGTATTGTAGATGTTTTACTCGACAACGTATACTATTTAATGGTAGCATTTTTTTTAGCAATGCCCCTGTGTGGAAAGAAGTTCGGAAACTTAACTTTAATCGGTAACTGAATGACAAATAGGTCTAAAGAGAGATATGGGGGAAATGCAATGAAAGGAAGTAAATTTAACTAATAATCACATGGAAGAAATTTATGAAAGCAATTGCTTGTATTTAATAAAAAAAATTCGCGTTACGAAATATAGCGAAAAATAATTGTCCTGACGACATGTAAATTATTACGAAAGTTTGGGGTTACTAAGTTTACCTTGTTAAGGAGTATTTAGTCAATGAAATTTCAGTATTGTGTACGTGTTCGAATTCATTCAAAGGTCGCCAGTAAAGTTAACTTTCTAGCGCACACCGTCCCGAGCAAGTCGTGTTTTTCGTCATAGACGCCAGACAAATACAAAGCTCAATTTCAGAAGAAGTAAACAGAGTTTTTTCACGTTAGCAGTCCGAATCGTTAAGCAGTTTGCAAAATATGATGGACAGTCGTTTGTCAGTTTTTTCGCCAAATATTTAACAAATTTCCGCGTCTCAGGTAAGCAAAATTGAGGACCATTTGAATGAACATTATGTGTTTCGTAAAAAAGGAAACGAGAATCAGTATAAGCATGAAGCCCGAGTGCTCACTCAGTTAAAGGAGGCCAGGGAATATTTAAACTGCGGGAATGACGATGGAGTGGGGTCGGCAAAGAGCAGTATCGCTGAAGGTATTGGAATGGTTAAAAATCACCAGAAAGTGATTAAGTTGGCAGATTCGTCTCAGCTTGGTTGGAAAGTAGTCCAAGAGTATCAGGCCAACCCCATAGCAGACGATTCGGATGATGAAAAGATGTACAGAGCACAGATTAGAGCCGATCGGAGAGTTTTCAACGGGAGAAAACGTCAGAGATTCGAACCCTATCAGGAGAAACCGGCGACCGGCACCCGCATGGAGACAGATGACAAATCAACGAGCAGTGGAAAACCCGGCAGATGTTTTGACTGCGGAGCTAAGGGACATTGGAGTCGGGGTTGTACGAAACAAGATGACAAAGCAAACAAGACAAGTGAAAATTTAGAAAAAAAATTGCCTATTTCAAATTTGGCGCTTTTTAGTGACATAAGTAATATCATATCTCCAGTTGGTCGTTTAAGATCACGTTATAGCGAATGGGAGAAAATTGGGACAGGTAAAACAATATAAGATATTATAAAGTCAGGATATAAAATTCCATTCAAAACAAATCCTTTTATTGAATTAAACAACAAGAGGTCGGCGAGAGATCACTTTCTAGCGCACGCCGTCCCGAGCAAGTAGTGCTTTTTTTTGTTTTGTATATATATATATATATATATATATATATATATATATATATATATATATATATATATATATATATATATATATATATATATATATATGGATGAATAAATAGAACGGTTGATGAGTGATTGCATAGATGGACGACTAACACATTTGACAGACAGACTGACGGATGAAATGATAGATAGATAGATAGATAGATAGATAGATAGATAGATAGATAGATAGATAGATAGATAGATAGATAGATAGATAGATGTAGGGTATTCATGTTTTTGCACATGTTAGAGATAATATAATTTTAAATTGTGGAAAAAAAACAAAGAAAGGACAGGGAGATCAAGGTAAGTCAAGTGGAGCGGAAATAATAAGATCTTTATAGTATTTGTTCTGCGTAATATGCCTTTACTAAAGCCATTGAAAATAATAAATCCATACAACGTAAGCTGCACACACTTTATATCGTCTTTTAGTTAAAATAACATATTCTGTGTTTTAGTGTAGGATTTCAGCAATATATTAATATCACTTGTATTGCTGAGGTTAATGATTTGACTCTAGAATATTTTTGCATGCCTCTGAGAATATTTTGTTTGTGTAAGATTACAAGAAATGAAACTGCTATTTTGTTAACCATGGAATAGTGTCCGTGTTATCTGCTCATGGTGTATAATTACGGAAACTATTCACCCACAACATTTGTAATTGTGTGATCCAAGTTGCTACATTGAATTCAAAGTTAGGTAACTCTTATTTCTTAACTATATAAAAATAATTGCAGACAAATACATTTTTGTTCAGTATAAAACTATTTTTTAACTTATTAACGGAATTTTGTTTTATTAAAAAATAGATATTTGAGTCTATTTTGAATGTGTTTGCAGTTTTGCTTAACTATTGAAACAGTTCTATTGAACTGCTGATCAATTGGACCGCCGGTCATTAGACTGCAATTTATTGGACCCGCAACGTATTTTAGAGCGCGGGTTTGTTAAGGTTTCCCGATTGATTTCACAGGAATTTGATTTTTTTTCAACTTCAGTAAACATGCATCGTAACGTTAAGAGTAATTTTTATTCAGCATATATATCAGCTTGTTTTCTTTACATAGACGATATTTTTAATACTAGTGATAGCAGTTCAATATTATCAATGGTGAGTATCAAATGATCAGCAGCTTTAAAGCTTCGTATAAGGTAAATGACTATTAATAAGCTAATGGTATGGACCCCCCTCTCTCTCTCTACGCCGGTGTACACTAATATGGAGATGTGTGTATCAACTTTGGCGCAAGTGAAAGATTAAAACAATCAGTATGTAGTATATTGCATAATGACATGGAAATCTTATGTAATGTGCAAGTTGTAAACCATAAATACTAAAAACGGAATTAAGTAATAAAACAATTATTCAATGCCTGAACAGTCAATACACCAGAACTGTTTCCCTTGGTGCAGGGAACAACTCAGTCTGATTTATTGATCATACTGAGCTATTCCTTACACCTCAGGAAAAATATTTGGGTCTATTGACTGCTCAAGCATTAAACAACTGTATAATATTTACCGGTCATTCAGACAATAACACGTTTATTGTTCCCCTCGATAACAACTATTTTTCCCGACTTTGCCTCGTGAAATACATTGTGGAAATAAAAACTTGCTATTGTTCTCATATCAAGTAAACACGTATAAAATATACATAAATGTTTACACTCTTTGATCCGGTTTTATTATCTACCGCTTACATACGAATCAACTTAATTTATGTTATTCAATATTTTAAGATGGTTTTTCAAACTAAACTGAATAAATCGTGTACAATTAAAACGTGCAAAAGCAAAGAAGAAGACCACAAATGGTACATGTAATCCACAAGGTAACATTTTACAACAGTTTACAATGTAGCTGCAAAAATTGCAATGGTGACAGCTTGGGAAAATGTATGGTAAGAAATGTTTTTATCTTAGCATGATCTGATTCAAAGTGATATTTTGGACACAAAAACAAGGTATTTTGTTAATTTGAAAGAGGAATATGAAGGATGCACTTATAACATATCATATTGAGCACTGCGACTAAAACATATGTTGTCAAAAGTAACAAAAACTAAACCGTAGTTGATATGTATTGTACATAATGGACAGTTTGGATATATAGATAATGTGATGTCAAATGTGACTTGTTGATAGTTACGGATATCAATGTTTGACGTTAATATTATTTTGTTTTGAACTCAGCCTACTTGTTTTACTTGCAAAGGCTTTAATGATATATCCAAATTTATATAAATAAAAAGCCTTTGTTAAACAAAACACACAGGTACTAAATACGAGGATGGTTGATTTACTATACTTAGGTGTTTTTTTGTCATATGCAAAGGTATTTTTTAGCGGATTTAAGCGTACTGCGTAACTAATGTAAATCCCCCCAAGCAAAGAGAAAAAAACCCCAAACAAAACAAACAAACAAACAAACAAACACCAAAAACAGAAAAAAATAGTGTAGTATTTAAATAATTGTTTCTAATGATTTTCTTAGATGACTTTGTTGACAATTGTAGGTATTTGAGCGATCTTATGTAAAAGTAATAACGAGTGCTCACATAACATGAAATATTTCCCTTTCTCCAAGTTTTGTATTTTGTGTTGAAAATAAAACTGTTCTGATTTTTTTTCATTTACAGTAATATGTTATAAACTAGAATCATAATTCAAACTAACCTAATTATAGGAACGGTGATCATTGTTTCTTTGTCATCTGACACATTTTGCAATTTGCTTACAGGTTGACCATGTATCCTATAGATGTAAATATATGAAAACTATGTTCTAAGGAATGCTCAGTAGTAATTACCACATAGAGAATACGAGATAAGTTACCTAGAAAAGAGAACATTTTATAGAAAGTATACATAGAAAACGAGCAATGCGAATAACAAATATAAAATGACACTTTTACGGCGAAATAAATGACAATTGAGATTCTTATGAATTGTGTCAGTATATACCTATATTTATATTTCTTTTAATTGTAAATGTCAGTATGTGTTTGCTTTTTCCATACGTGTACGTATGTCATGCATGTATTACTATACTGATATATCTCTACTAAGGTCCAATGAAGAAGGGAAATCCAAGGTAAAAATTCCTCAACGAAGTCAAAAAAAGACTAGTTCATAAACCTCCCGCGGAAAAAAAAATAATGTCATACTGACGCCATTCTTAAGTACCGCGTTGATCTAGGGACATTTAAGGAAACAATTGATACATGGCGCATGTTATAAATATGACATGCAATCTCATTTGATATTCAGCAAATTTTGAAATAGCAGTTGTATGGTTTCAAAGAATGTTAACGCTACAAAAAAATTATGAAACTGTTTTGTACAATCATAAATGTTGATAGATCCTTTTGAAGTAGATCCAGTGTTCTGTGATGTCATACTTTATTCTAAAACTTTGAATTATTTAAAGTTTGTGCAAAAAGTGTTATTAATTTTATGTTATATGGTATCACATGGATGTAATTAGAAATACTGTTAAGTTCAATATATTTTTACAGCTTTATTTTATCCTAAATTTCTAATTTTTTATTCATTTTATCTATGCTAAGGGGAAATAACCATTTTCTTACTTTTCTCTCTATTAAATGCCTAAATGCAATACTTTTTTCTCATCCCGACAACTAATTTTAAAACATGTTTGTAATTTTAGTTTTCTAACACAGTTGACATTAAAATTTATAAAGATAAACAAGTTTCTGCCTACAAAGATTTTACTTTTAACAAAAAAGTACCGTTTTCTGATGCTAAAATATGCTCTAGTTCATGTTTATCTGAAATCTTAAAAAGGTTGATGACATATATTACAGCATTATTGTAAATAATAGCATTTATGTAAATTGTGATATGTTATTTTTATGTTAGTACCAAAAATAGTAGTCTATTCATAATATAATTGTAATTCTAATTTTTGAGTACTTTTGAATATTTAGCTGATCTTCCTTTTTGTCTACATTAGCCAATCAGAGTGCGGCATTTAGTCGCGCGATGTTTTGACTACGTCACTTTAACTGTCAGCTGTCAACAGGTTTGTAAATACCTGCAGTCAAGTTTTTGTTTGAGGTAATAATATCTCCAGTGGTTATTTAATTTCCCCGAGGCAGGCTCCGTCCAGACAATGGCGATAGATGTTGGTATAATCGGACATTCGTTCATTCGCCGTTCGAACGACTCTCACGATCTACGGAATTTCTGAATTTCCTCAAACCTCACACTGTGTGTTTCATCTGTGAAAATGACTTGTGCCATGCGGATCCACGAAAAGTGACTACTGACATTTTGTCATATGCGGAATACCTCAATGAGGGGGTTGGTATCCTTACAGTTATTATAGGGCAACTACTTAGACGTCAACCATGGGCCTCTCGGACATCCTTCAATGATGTCATGACTGTGAACAAGCAGCTCAAGTCAGAGACTGAAAAGCTTCATGGAATTCATTTTTGGTCTCATCGTGGTTTCTGGGCGGACCTGACCTACCTGGGGAGAGATGGGGTCAACATTGAATCTGGTTCTCGCCACATGAAGAAATACCATCACAACATTAGAATAGCTGTCCTTCAACATTCAAGATAAGCAGTCTGACATATTTATACCCCCGCTCCGAAGGAGAGGGGGTATACTGTTTTACCCTTGTGTGTCTGTCTGTTTGTCCGTCCGTCCGTCCGTCCGTCCGTCCGTCTGTCTGTCTGTCCGTCTGTCTGTCTGTCTGTCCGTCCGTAACAAAAATTTCTGTCGCATTTATCTCAGCAACTGTTTATCGCAGATGCTTGAATATTTAACACAGTGTTTGTTAAGGCATGCCATATGGTGGGATATATTTTTGTACCAATCGGACGTCAACTTATTGTTAAATGACGACTTTGCTTATTTTTTAACCAAAATTTTCAAACAAATTTTCGTCAAAGATTTCTCAGCAGCTATTTATCGCAGATGCTTGAAATTTTAACACACTATTTGTTTTGGCATGCCATATTGTGGGATATATTTTTGTATCAATCAGACGTCAACTTCCTGTTAAATAATGACTTTGTTTATTTTTTGCCAAAATTTTCAAACAAATTTTCGTCAAAGATTTCTCAGCAGCTATTTATCGGAGATGCTTTAAATTTTACCACAGTATTTTTTAAGGCATGCCATATCGTGGGATATATTTTTGTACCATTCGGACGTCATCTTCCTGTTAAATGAGTACTTTGTTTATTATAGCCCAAATTTTCAAACAAATTTTCCTCAAAGATTTCTCAGCAGCTATTTATCGCAGATGCTTGAAATTTTAACACAGTGTTTGTTAAGGCATGCCATATGGTGGGATATATTTTTGTACCAATCGGACGTCAACTTATTGTTAAATGACGACTTTGCTTATTTTTTAACCAAACTTTTCAAACAAATTTTCGTCAAAGATTTCTCAGCAGCTATTTATCGCAGATGCTTGAAATTTTAACACACTATTTGTTTTGGCATGCCATATTGTGGGATATATTTTTGTATCAATCAGACGTCAACTTCCTGTTAAATAATGACTTTGTTTATTTTTTGCCAAAATTTTCAAACAAATTTTCGTCAAAGATTTCTCAGCAGCTATTTATCGCAGATGCTTGAAATTTTAACACACTATTTGTTTAGGCATGCCATATTGTGGGATATATTTCTGTACCAATCGGATACCAGCTTTCTGTTAAATGTCGACTTTGCTTATTTTGCATATTCACATCAGAGCGGGGGTATCACAGATATCTTGTTTTATTATTCTTTGAGCTAAACTGCATTCATATTGTTCAATATATTCACAGGCATATGCATAAAATTCACAATTAGCTGGTAGGTGTATAAAGAATGTTCATATGTACTATTTTTTCCTGTTCACATGCAGGGTCATGTGTACTATATTACTGGTTCACATGCAGAGATGTGTGTACCCCTTTTCTGATGCACATGCAGAGTTATGTGTACTATTTTTCTGGTTCACATGCAGAGTCTTGTGTACTATTTGTCTGGTTCACATGCAGAGTCCTGTGTAATTGATTCACATGCAGAGTCATGTGGTTTATTTTTCTGGTTCACATGCAGAGTCGTGTGTTCTAATTTTGATTCACATGCAGAGTCGTGTGTACTAATTTTGATTCACATGCAGAGTCGTGTGTACTAATTTTGATTCACATGCAGAGTCGTGTGTACTAATTTTGATGCACATGCAGAGTCGTGTGTACTAATTTTGATTCACATGCAGAGTCGTGTGTACTAAATTTTGATTCACATGCAGAGTCGTGTGTACTAATTTTGATTCACATGCAGAGTCGTGTGTACTAAATTTTGATTCACATGCAGAGTCGTGTGTACTAATTTTGATTCACATGCAGAGTCGTGTGCAATATTTTTTCTGGTTCATGTGCAGAGTCATGTGCATTATTTTTCTGGTCAGTATGCAGAGTCGTGTGGACTATTTTTTCTGTTTCTCACTCATGGTCATGTGGACTATTACTAATGCACATGCAGAGATTCCATTTTTATATGCTCATGCAGATTCGTGCACACATGCTTTATGTGTATTGTTACATGTATGTAAGTTTACATGAGAATCTAAAGATATACACTGATTTGGCGCAAGTCTTGATAATTACATTTTCCTATTTAATGTTTGTGTGTCAAAAACTGCAATTAATCAAATAATAATTAGCTCGTGTGCACCTATATCCGCATGATTTGAGTGTAAATTTGTACACTCAAAAGTTGCATTAATTGTATATTGGGTACATTTAGAAAATTGATTTTAACAGTTTTAAAATATATCTTGTAGGCGTTACCATGCCAAAACGCAAACATCCTGTGGAGACAAGTGAAGGTACTAGAGCAAAACATAAACCTCAGGCTGAAGCAATCGATTACCAAAGACTTGCGCAAAAAATTGTTAAATTACAAAAACCCAACTCTGATGCATCAAGCAGTACAGTGGTACCCCTAGAAAATGCTGCATCTGCTACATATGCAAACACCGTCAATGAGTTACCTGTACCAATGACTGCTTCTTCGTCTATGCAAGATAACCCTATATTGTCAGTAGTATCTCAACTTTTAGAAAACACAGGTGAGCCAGTAGGCACAAACAAAGGTTTCTTCAATTCTGATAATCTTATCTCTGTAACAAGGTATTCCTCTTGGTGCAACAATTCCACAAAAGATAAAGGCAAAAATTTGGTCGAATGAATTTTGTAATTTAAAAGTATTATTGTCGCACCAAGATGATGAACCTCTTACGTTGTGCATTACTCCAGCGGTCATTAATGTGCAGCAAAGTTTAAAATCAAAAACCCCCATGTTCATCAGTCAGTGGACTGATGCCTTTCTTATCTTTATTAACATTAGAATTCAGAAACACCCATCAGAAACTCCCCATTTGTTAAAATACATGAGCTTTATTTAGAGAAATGCAAATACTGCATGGTGATGTTGCTTGGAGAACTTATGACGAATCTTTCAGAAAGTTTAGGGAGTCTTTGGCTGTAGATTGGCAAAAACCTATTGAAGAATTAAGAGGTAAATGTATTGCCATGTCCAACATTTGCAGTGAAAAATCTTACTAGTATTATTGATTTTGTTGGTTTGAACCCTGCTCTATACAAGGGTCACAGCTTCAAGATAGGGGCAGACACTCATGCAGCACATTTGGGTTATTCTGAAAACTGCATTCAATAAATGGGAAGATGAAAATCTGATGCTATTTGCAGATACATACGTTTGTCAAGCTTTACATTTTAAATATGTATAGCAAATGCTATGTATATATATATTTCTAGTAAGATTTCCACAGTTCAGAAGTTAACTGCTGTGTATTATAATTGTATCTGATATGCATTTTTTGTGTTTTTAATTCAATGCATAGATTTGTTGTATGTCAAAATTCAGTTCTCATCACAATTCCCTATCATTTGTATTATATTGGACATTATTCAAAGTGTGATTCATGTATAACATTTATCTATACTATGTGCATGATGTGGTTACACATAACATAACACAGGTCAGAAGTAAACTGATGTGTTTATGTGCTGTATAGTTTTTTTAACCATTGTTTCTGTTGTTTGATTTTGTCATTTGAGTAACATGTGCCAACTGGTTCATCTGAAAATGTTTGATTACATGTATATCTGTCTTTAAAACATGTTTGATTGTATAACAAACTTTTAACATGTATATTATATAGCAGCTGTTATTTTAACACAGGACAGAAGTCAACTGATGTGTTTATACTTGCAAGGTAATTAAAAATAAGATGTTCCTAGTGGTATTCAACTTTTTAACTGGTTTGGTTATAGATAATCTGTGCCTTCATGATATATTAATATTTATATCTCCATACAAGGCAGGGGTTAGTCATTGCCATATGCGTTGTATGTACTGCCATATTTCATATTGTTGACTACCATGATCTGGCTAGTCCACTTTGTGTGGGGTCTTTTAGTGCAAACCTGCTGTTTGCTTTTTGTGGCTGTTTTTGTTCAACAATATTTTTGTTGCATGTAAATTTGGTACATGTTATAACGTATACATCTTTGTTTAATATGGGGGAGGTCATTTGCTCACCTTTTATAACTTACATTCAGTGTCTGGTAATTGGTATTATGACTGTTTGAAGACCTCCCCTTATTGCCTAATTTTTCTTATTAGCAAAAATATATGGCAGTACATACACAGAACCAAGTTTTATAATTTTCTATCAATCCTAGACAGATCAACAATATTACATAATACAACATTATTGTAAATAATAGCATTTATGTAAATTGTGATATGTTATTTTTATGCTGGTACCAAAAATAGTAGTCTAGTCATAATATAATTGTAATTCTAATTTTTGAGTACTTTTGAGTATTTAGCTGATCTTCCTTTTTGTCTACATTAGCCAATCAGAGTGCGGCATTTAGTCGCGCGATGTTTTGACTACGTCACTTTAACTGTCAGCTGTCAACAAGTTTGTAAATACCTGCAGTCAACCCACCCTCCTTCCCCTTCATCACCTTTGTAGTTGGGGATTTATTTTGCAATGTATTACACATGTATGTTGCTGTTGGTGTGAAATGCTGTTTTTGTTCAACAATATTTTTGTTGCATGTATATTTGGTACATGTTGATAATGTATACATCTTTGTTTAATATGGGGGAGGTCATTTGCTCACCTTTTATGACTTACATTCAATGTCTGGTTATTGATATTATGACTGTTTGAAGACCTCCCCTTATTGCCTATATTTTCTTATTAGCAAAAATAAATGGCAGTACATACACACAACCATGTTTTATATTTTTCTATCAATCCTAGACAGATCAACAATATTACATAAATAAATATACTGTCGATGATGTTAATTCAATTCTAAATACAAATTATGTATTTGTTTTAAATAACAAGAATTAACAAGAAACAAAAAAGTTTATGTTATTAAAACGCGCAATGATTTAATTTAGGTCTTGTTGATTAAAAAAAAAGACATTTCGGATAAATATTACCCTAAGAGATGATAAGGCCATGGTTTTAAAAATAAGTTGACATTTTTTTTAAGATCAGGGGAAAAATAAATTAAAAAAAGAAAACAAGGACACAGCAACAATTTATGTAGTACTAGAGAATATTGGGTAATGAACGATTAATATTTAAAGATTGCCTAACAAATCGGGTGCCAAATTATGTATGAACATGCTATACATGTTTTCTTTTTTTTTAAATGAAGTTGTTGGATATGCTCTACTATTTTACAGTACAGGGGTTATTCGATGTATTGTGTATTGATGCAGAGCGATAAGGCTTTGCGCCATTTCGTAAATGATTATATTCTTTGATATCTCTGTTCAGTACCTTTTATAGGGTATAAACACTAGCCTTACTTGGTTATGGATTCATGCCCATTTTTTCTGTGCGTCATGTAAGAAAATACACTAAACCTTAACTCAGACAACAAAGTTCAAGGACAATTTAAAGTAATAAGGGGGGGGGGGGTCTTTATCAAACATACTTCTTATAATAAGAAATTCATGACACAGTCAAAAATTTCATATAACCATATGATTCTATTAGTTTAATCAAATTTGACCACTTTGTTTTCGCATCGAGGTCAGGTCAAGGACCCAGCCGTTTTTCTCAACTTAAAGGGTGATAAATATAAAAGTAGTTCTTTGCAGTTATTTAGACATCTGTTTAAGATATGGAGATTGTATTTGTTAATGAAGTGAATTCCGGAAAATCTATCAGCTATCTACTAAATTGGAATACATATTTAACCAAAAATAAATATTGCCAAGTTATTAATTTCTTTTATTTTGATTTAATAATCAATTAATCAAATTCACATTGGGCAATTCGAAAAACCAGAAAGACTCCTTCCTTAAAATGATGATTTATACAGTGAAGATGGGTGTAAAAGGCGTGTAAACTGCCTATATGAGGATAGATAAGATAATATATGGACAAATCTCATTATTTCTTTCTAAATCATTGAAAACATTGCATGTTTATCATAACATCGAATTATAACATTCAAATATGTTAATTATTTGGAATATGTTGATTTAAACTGGCGTATGCGTGTGGAAACTTCCAAATAGTGTTATCTTTAGCACCTAAATGCCTTTTCTTTAATAGAGTGGGTCTGAGCTCCATTTGTTTCGTAGTCTTTATAAGGTTTAAAGGAAATCAAACCAATTTCAATCAACAAAAACGTTGAGAGATGACCCACTATAGTATAAAATTGTCATTTTGTATCCCAACAATTGAACGTTTTAAAGAAATATTAAGTCCGTAAATTCGTGGTTGAAGTTCTTTATAGCATTTAACAATGACGTTTGTTGTGACTGAAATGGCTCAGTGGTTAGAGCACCAGGCTACAGGTTACATTATAGAGATAAGGTTTTTAAGTTGTGGGTTCGATACCACCAAAACCTAAGATTTTATTTTTTTACTTATCGTTTGTTAAAATTTTCAAAACTCAATATCGTTAAAATTGTGCTTTTGTAAACTATTAATATAACATCATCTAGTATATTCAGTTGGGGAAAAATAAAATCGTTTTTTACGACTAAACGAAATGGGCATTTGTGCTATCTTATTCCCCCCATCTTCTTATATATAGTATAAAGAAATATATGTTCATTTTCTTCTAAACAATCTTTTTTTAGCAAATGTTTTCAGTATAATTGATTTTTTTTACGTAATTTAGCACAACCCCATACTTTGTTTAAGTGTCGTACATATCTTTCAACAGTTCAGACTCAATGATTTATGAAGTACACTTACAATCGGAGAAAAACATACTAAGATAAGGATATTTAATTGCATGTCCTTGAACATTTGCAAGTGTCAATTACGAGATCCTCTCAAATCTCAATACATAATAAATTATGTACGTAGTCGTATTATATAAGATCACAATCTAAACGCACAACTTAAATACATATGTGTTTCTTGTTTATTCGTTTCAAAAGATATGATTATTTGGAGAAAACGCTTTCGTCTTATCTGCTGACATAGACGCAAGCAAAAAAAAAAAAAAGACTTAAACAAATTAAACACCAGGTATGGTATAAATTGTCCTCCACTGAGTGCCATCGGGTAACGCACTATCGTAACTTCTAATGATACGGCATCCACTAATGATATTAAGTTTCATTTGTAGACAGGATCATGTCAATCAATGATACAAATTTATCAGTTACGAACTACCTAGCCGTCCACTGCATATATAATTTCTAAATTATATAAATAATGGTCAAATTTCACATCATAATTTAATAATAATAATCAAAATGCCCTCTTATCAATTATAATGTACATCTTGTTGTAAGACGATATATTATACATAAATTATGTTTCCTTAAGGGTTTTGTTTTACCATAAAATTAAAGTGTTTCCTTGTTTATTGTGAACTAAACTGAAACGTTCATAATCTGTGAAACATGGAGTCAAGTGGTAAAAAAGATAAAAAAAAGGACATTGACGTATTGCATTAACCATGAAGCTTGCTATATTTAATGCAATTATCAAAACGGAAATTCTATAGAAATAAAGTTAACGAACACAATTGGGCCAAAAAGGTAAAGCAACACCAGCTCCACACCATTGTCTGATCATTGAAATTTGAAGTATGTTATGATATATCTTTTTTAGTAAAGACTCATATTGAAGGAGTATTTCATAACGCAACGGCCGTTATTTAAATCTTACTCGTTAATATGCATTGTTACAGAAAAAAAAATCGCTGTTATTGGTAATGGGCGGTTAATTCTATTCATATGGGTTTTCATACACGTGACGCTGTTAATTAGAACAGAAATGTTGCACAATCTATATTTCTTACAACCGTTCACGTTATTATAAAAATCCTATAAAGACGATATCACTGACCAGATAACAGTACCTGCAACGTTATGTTTTACAATCGTATCCTATCGTATTGTGTCTCGATCATGTCGTATCGTGTGTGTATAAAGTGTATCATTCGTGATCGGCTGGGGAGATCGTTTATCCTCTCGTCCGGGAATTCTATCCTATCGTTTATCTTCTAAAAATAACGTTGCGGGTACTGTAGATATATTAGTTCCATCCATGTAATATTTGTTCGGCTCCATGAATATTGTACTAACATTGGTGCAATGTATCCTGTATTTGTTTCCTGTAATAAAGTGCCTATAAAACAGGAATCCCGGTCATTTACTATACCTTGTAGTTGATTTTAACTTCACTCTATGCATTTGCATATAACCATGTTATTGGCGTTTTCTTATATGGCGCTTTTGGCGATTTCAAAGGCTTATGGTAAGATTAAAACAAATGATATCATCTTAATTTTGCAATGGTTTTCAGTAATAGTTTATATAGATTTTATTATTTTTCTATTAGAATATCGCATTTTAATCAAGACGGATATCTATACTGCATATCAATAACATATTTCATAACCCTATTACATGTGCATGTATTTAACACTCAGTATGGATGGTCTTTATAAAACAATATGCTGTTACCTGTGATTTATTTTAGAAATAAACAGCAATTTAAAAAGTTCTGTGGAATATGACTTGGTTGGTCACGTGATCAAATCCTATGAAGCCCGATTGGCTTCTTAGAAGATTTGATCACCTGCCAACCAAGAAAACGTTCATACAGAAATGAACGTTTTCGCTTTTCTATAGGTTCATATATAAAAACATGATATGTATGAAGACTATGTATGCTTTTCTTTTAACCACTTTTAATCTTTTTTAATAAACTGCATTTTAAAGAATACAAAAAAAAAAAAAATAAAAAAAAAAAAAAAAAAAATCTTTGGTATGTTTTTTTTTATATTCGTCCAGAGAGTTTAGCTAAAACACCCAACCTCAAGGTAATTGCAACAAAACGTTTATTAGCAAAATTCGATCTATTGCGCTATTTTTTGCAAACATGTATTTTGGGGGTCAAAATATTGGTTTTTGCACAAAAATCGCTGAAAACTGGAAAAAAAAAATAAAAACTTCATTCTTGTGACAAAACGAGCTTAATTATATGCTGACATTTATACGTATTTACTATTAAAGAAACGGTTCTTTAAAAATCTTCTTTAAAAGTGGAAATTGCTGGGTAAAAAATGGGTAAAAAAAAGTAAGGTATATTACAATTTTTAAACAAATGAGACCTAAAGTTTTATGAAATACACTTTTACAAATGTAAGAGGAAAAAACATTTTAAGATTAAAATATGTCATTGCATGTCCTGGAACACTTGAAAGTGTCAATAATGAGACCCTTTCCAAAAATATCAATAAATAACACATAATGTACATAGTCTCAATACATATGAACACAATCAAAATGCACAACTTACATACATATTTGTTTCTTACTTATTCGTTTCAAAAGAAAAGACTATAAGGAAAAAACGCCTAATGTTTTGTATGTTGAAATAGACGTAAGCAAAGCAGTTTTTTTTTCTATCGAATTGCTATACAACAATCTGCAGATCCAGTATTTTGGTTGTTGTTGTTGTATAGGTTATTTCTACAATGCACATTTATAAATCATTGATGAAGTTTAATAAACTTGAATTAAATATATCAATACTTCCTCTAAACATGCATTGCCAAAAATTTTGAAAATGACACTTTTATAGTTCAAATAGTAATAGTGTATACAAGCCCATCTGATAACGTAAAACAAAATGGATATGCGGTTTTAATTACCTTCCAAATGATAATTTACTTAAAATATATAAAGTATAATAAAAATAATACGGCTTAAAATACATACACTTTAATATTTCCCCTCAATTTTTATTTAAGAAATATAAAATAAAATAAAATTCATCATGAAGCATATTTGTCTTTTTATAAAAGGCGTAACGTGTATTTATTGTATAAACATTTTTAGACGACGAAAACAAAATGAAAACTTCAACATGGTAAAAGCACATTACTGGATTATTAACGACTGTGTTTTGTTTATACAAAAAGTCTCTTAAATGGCTTTCGGAAATATTACAGCCTCGGATTGCGTATCTTAATGATTATTTTAATAAAGTGTCGTTTTGGAAGTTACAAGTTGAGCAAAAATTTAATATTAATAGCAACCGAATTTAAATACTTCTACCATTTTTTCTCTTATGTAGCTTTGTATCGCGGGAGTGAAATATCTCCGAACAACAAAATAGTCATTGCCAATTGTTTAAATTTCTTCAGACAATCTCAAACAAAGAAGGTGCGTCTTTTTTTTAACTAAATACAACAACTGTTGTTATGTTTTAAAGTTAAAAAAAAGATTTTTAAGGAAATGTATGAGCCATACATCAAAGATTTCTTCTAAAATGTACTAAGATGTATTTGATTATTCTCTCTCATATATATGACTTTGTACCAAGGAAGTGGCAATTTCCCCCAATAACAATACATAAATGTCCAATGTTTTAAAATGTTTTGAAATATTCTTAAACAACCGAGATGTGTCCTTTTTTTTTTAAATAAAAATGAAATAAGGAATGCTTTATCTGAAAGGTTTTTCATAATTAAGAATGAATAAAATACCCGATCCATCCTTTCAGAATTTTTTTCTTGAATGCACTCGGATGGATTTGTTATTATTGACACACATGGCCGCATATGATTCATTCATGTCTTTTTAAATAAGCATTCACATCACGTTATTGTGTTCGTTTTGTCTATGATTTTTTTCCGATTTAGTTTGTTTATTAAGTTGTGTGTTAGTCTATTCAATCTAAGACAAAGAAAAACTGCCAAGCCTCAGATTTAAAGTAAGTGCAGGGCCGTAGTGCATCCATTCTGCAGTTCAGGCAAAACAAATGTTTTCAATATTAGACTATAACTTTCGTTTCAATCAAAACATTAAAGAGAATGGTTCTGACTAAGGCAACAGAGGTAAAAAGGTAAAAAAATAAATAAATAAAAAAAAAATGAATAAAACAAATTTTAACAATGAAATGCTTACTTTTGGTGTGTCACACGCATTGTAAGGTATAGCAAACCAATTACAAAAGCAATGCTAGTGAAGTACATAAACCGAATGAAACACAAACGAAAGCATTTTACCTGTTTATATTTACCGAATCATTTTAATGAATTTTCCATCAAGAGTTATTACAAATTTTAAATTACCATAATTGTCGATCAGAACGTTACACAGAAGAAAAGCTGATTTTCCTTATATTTAAGGTTACCGCAGTAAATACAATTGCTTGAAAGTATGAGATCACCATCATTAGATCACTCAGCCTGAATTAATCAGTTTCTTCTCTGTGTCAGTCAAGTAAGAATAATTGTCAACAAGCATTCTGAGAGTATTGCATAAGCAATACACGTCCCCTACCGGTTTGTGGAAACTGTTAAAACAATGCACTGTTATGTAGAATATCGAACCCGAACATTAAAAAATTGAAATATAAAAATTGTTCTCGAAATATGTCAACCAGACGCTACAAAAGTGTAAACTTGATCTGTAGTTTGACATTTTGAAGCTGTTCAGCAAATTTCATATTATTCCTCAAACGCATAAAGAAAAAAAAGTGTGGAAAACTGAAGTGGGACAGACAGACGGACGGACAGACAGACGGACGGACTGACAGACGGACGGACGGACAGACAGACGGACGGACTGACGGACGCAGAGGAAAGCTATAGTCCCCTCTGGTGAAAACCGGTAGGAAACTAATAACAATGTCGGATTTTTATTAAAGGTACAATTTCCTTTGAATTCACAGTCAATGTTAATTTCGAAGGAAAAAACCTCTAAAAGTAGCAACACTAGGTCTTAGATATCAGTGACAGCATACCAGTAAAACAGTTTCTTGGATTATTGCAGTTTGCAATTATAAAGAAACAAAATAATATTGAAAAGCCAATAAAATAAAAGCTCTGCAAAGGAATCTGATTGGCCTAGCCTAGCAATCACAGGTAATTTATTAATTGGGGGTTACGTTCGCTGTGTTTGAAAAAAAAACAAATCAGATTTTTTTCTTCCATTTTCAGCATAAAACACTTGGTAAATTATCGTGATTTTTTGCTCAGATTGTGCAAAAATACTGTGGAAAAAGAGGAAGGATATATATAATATTATTAAGAGTGTCATTCAGCTCTTCCTTAACTGGGAAGATTTTATTTAACCTGTCCAAAGTTTAAGTTTTTCTTCTCTCAAGCACATGCTTGTGAACAAACCAAACATTTTCATAAAAGATATAAACCGTACATAATCCAAGAATAAAAGAGACACAAAATGTTTCTTGTTCCATTAAAAAAAAAACCCAGATAAGAACAAGAGGCCAGTAGGCCTTAACGGTCACCTGAGTAGCATATAACCCATACACAAACTTGATTGGGGTTCATTCTGGAGTAGAACAATTAAATATCTGTAATGAAATCTTTAAAAAAGAACTATAAAACCTTTGATTTTGGCGAAACACTTTACGATCTGGTCTACAAAAATCAAGAATTCAGCTTTCCTGTCAGGTTTGTTGGAGTAAAGAAGATAGTTTTTAAAACATTATATGCATAAACATCTATACATCAATTTTGGCCCTGTCCTAGAGTCAAAATCCATACTCCAGGGGACATTAAATTCAAAATTTTAGTAGAGGACTTCCTAGCAACATAATTATAAAGTCAGTTTTTCATACAGATGTGTGAGAATAGAGAAGATTTCAAAACATTATAAGCATTAACACTATATTGCCATATTAACCCCCCCCCCCCCCCCCCCGCATGTCCTGAACCCCTGATCTACATGTACTCGTTTATAACGAATTTCAAGGGACCATAGAAAACACTTCGTTATAGCCGTAATTCGTTTATCAATTCGTAAAAAATATTATAGCGAATTCGTTATTAAATAATTAAGGGTTTATCAGGCTAACAGTTTTCTAAACTATCATAAGTTATAGAATTAGTATTACCGTCATTTACAAAAAATGTCAATATAACCATTTCAATTTAAAAAAAAATCCGTATACTATTTGAATTTGAGTATTTTATATATGCATCTTAAAATTGCATGTTTCTTCAATGAAATTTGAAATGGAAAAAAAATCGTTATAAAAATGATGAAATACG
Source organism: Magallana angulata (assembly GCF_025612915.1). Taxonomy (NCBI): domain Eukaryota; kingdom Metazoa; phylum Mollusca; class Bivalvia; order Ostreida; family Ostreidae; genus Magallana; species Magallana angulata. The sequence continues at coordinate 41,233,767 of NC_069112.1, forward strand.
TTAAAATTTTGCCAGCGGGGGTCTTAAAATTACTTCGTTATAGCCGTAAATTCGTTATAGCCGTGTTCGTTATATACATCAATTTTCTATAGGTTTATATAAGAAATTTGCCGGGACATGAATAATAATTCGTTATAACCGTAAATTCGCTATATCCGTGTTCGTTATATTCGAGTTTTGCTGTACATCAATTTTTGCCCTGCCCTAAAGTCAAAATCCATACTCCAAGAGACATGAAATTCAAAATTTTAGTAGAGGACTTCCTGGTAAAAATAATTATGAAGTCACTTTTTCATACAGATGTGTGAGAATAGAGAAGATTTTAAAACATTATAAGCATTAACACTATATTACCATACCCCCCCCCCCCCCCCCAAAAAAAAATGTCCTGAACCCCTGATCTATAGACCATGATTTTCACTATTTATGTAGAGGAGTTATTGGACATCATAACCATGTATTCAGTTCTTTGCCCACATGTTGAGGAGTAAAGAAGGTGTTTTATAAGATATAATACATTTTCCTATATGGCCATATTGGCCCCAACCTAGAGCCTGAAACCCTGACACAGGGGTCTTGACTTTCAAAACTTTGGCAGAGGACTTCATCGACATCATAATCATGCATTTAGTTTTTAACAAATATATTTGGGAGTAGAGAAGAACATTTTATAAAATTTAACACATTTTTACTACATGGCCATATTTGCCCTATCCTAGAGCGATAATCCCTGACCCTGGGGTCATGAATTTCACAATTTTGGTAGAGGGTTTCATGGGCATCATAACCATGCAACCAGTTTTTTTCCTACATGCGTGGGAGTAGATAGGACGATTTTTGAAAATTTGGCGCTTTTTTTTCCATATTTGGCCCACAATTTAGCTTCCTGTTACCATAGAAATGCCTCACACCAAAAATGGTAACAATTGGTCCTGTAGTTTTTAACGAGAAGTTAAAAATGTTAACGCACGACGGACGACGCAGCTCCCACGACGACGGACGAAAACGGATAGCAATAAAAATAATAATATTTGACTGATATTGATTGCATTATACAAATAGCATCACTTCTTACGTCAAGCACCATACTGCTAGTGAGTGCAAATAAAAACATAGGTGGGTGTCAAACAGATAGGTTAAATATATATCTAATTCAGTCAACTCTTAAAATAAAAAAAAACATCTCAATTTAATTTATCTGAAACTCTTTGAATGCCTATTATTTAGGCTTAATTTGAAATATGTCACATATCCTTATTCTTATATGGGAAGTAGAATCATGCACTGTACCTTCTTCTGAGTACGCAGCCTCCTCAGCCTAGCTATGTCTGTCCTCGATTGTGTCACCTCCCAACCTTGCAAGTTCTCCGTCGGAACGTGATCTGATCATAGAAACATCCACTCTTTCAGCCTGAAACCATTCCGACAAAGTCCGATCTTCTTCAACCCGTCGTCCATCTTATCATTTTTGGTTCTAGTTAGCATTACAATACTGTATTCAGATGATAATCACCAAATTATGTCTAATATTAACCCTGTATGTTCTGAGAGAGGCTGAACATAATTATGTTTATGATCTATACAATGTAAATTGCTTATTGGTTCATCCTTTGATCGTCTAAATCATCAAATTACTTTTCCCCATAAATTTGTAATTTGATTCGCTTTTTTTAATACTGTGATACCACTCTCTTTATATTTAGAATCATTTACCAATGAATATCAAAGAAATCTTTTTTTGATATGTGCAAGTGGTTCTCACTCGATTTCCATAATGTTTTTTTCTTGAATATAACGTTTGAGTTTAAATCACCTGAGACCAATGGTGACCTGGCCAATCTCTTCAAAATTCATGTTCTCTAGCCAATCCTTTTATAATGCTAATTAGATATTATCTGACGTTTTGGTATCCGGTAATTGTTGTCATTGATTTCCGCATAAAAGAGTAACTGTGAAATATATTCCGGCAAAATCCCATACGTTGTAGGGTATAATTAAACTTCACAAGATCTATTAACCGATAGATATGTTGTCCATGTTTAAATTGATAGTAGCGTTGCGATTTCACGGGCTTATGGTGAGTTTACATGCATATAATGCTATTTTCATTTGAAATTTAATTAAAAAGGTAGTATATAATGTAATAATCCCTTCTACATAAAGAACCATTCTAATTGAGATGGTTCTCTACCTATATTGTTCATCACTAGTATGTTATATAAGTTGCATTATTCGTTCACTTATTTCCTAAATACTGTTTGTTTGGTATTTTCACAAACCATATTTACATTTATTACCGAAATATATTGCTTTAAAAAAACTATTTTAGATAAAAACATTTGGATACAAAATATCATCATTAATTATGGTTTGGTAGAGCTATTCATATAAAATAATGTTTTTGATACATGCAGGTTTTTATGAAATTTTTTTTTTTTTATAAAATTGGACTTTTTATAACATGAAATGACAAGAACTGTTCGGACAAATCAAATAATATCCCACATAAATTGTTTTTGTTCATAAAGATCGTTCATAAGTAAATATTAGTTAAAATGAACCCACTCAATTTTGTAAATGTAAACAATGTTGTTAATATGGGATTG